>NC_068355.1:51423610-51651110 GCF_020536995.1 Dreissena polymorpha | reverse complement strand
CTACTACTACTACTACTACTACTGCTACTACTACTACTTCTACTACTTCTGCTGCTGCTACTTCTGCTACAACTGCTACTACTGCTACTCCTGCTACTGCTACTACTGCTGTTACTCCTGCTACTGCTGCAACTGCTACTACTACTGCTGCTACTGCTGCAACTGCTGCTGCTGCTACTGCTTTTCCTGCTGCTGCTGCTACTACTACTACTACTACTACGACTACTACTGCTACTACTACTACTACTACTACTACTACTACTACTACTACTACTACTAATAATAATAATAATAATAATAATAATAATAATACTGCTGCTGCTACTGCCGCTACTGCTGCTACTGCTACTGCTGCTGCTGCTGCTACTGCTTCTACTGCAGCTAATACTACTACTTCAACAACTAGTACTGCTGCTACTGCTGGTATTGTTGGTAATGCTACTACACTGCTACTGCTACTATTACATACCTGATTCTTTTACTACAACAACTACTACTACCACTACCACCAGTCTGACTACCACTACCACTACTACCAGTCTCACTACCACTACCGCTGCCACCACTACTACTACTACTACTACTACTACTACTACTACTACTACTACTAATAATAATAATAATAATAATAATATAATAATAATAAAAAAATAAAAATAATAATACTTCTCCAACTACTTCTACTACTACTACTACTACTACTAACTACTACTACTACTACTACTACTACTGCTGCTGCTTCTGCTGCTGCTGCTGCTGCTACTACTACTGCTGCTGCTGCTGCTGCTGCTGCTGCTGCTGCTACTACTACTACTACTACTACTACTACTACTACTACTACTACTACTACTACTACTACTACTACTACTACTTCTACTACTGCTACTACTACTTCTGCTACTACTACTAATACTACTACTACTACTACTGCAGCTACTTCTGCTACTACTGCTACTGCTGCCACTCCTTCTACTGCTGTTACTCCTGTTACTGCTGCTACTGCTACTTCTGCTGCTACTGCTGTTGTTGCTGCTGCTGCTACTGCTGCTGCTGCTACTGATGCTGCTGATACTGCTTCTACTGCAGCTACTACTACTACAACAACCACTACTAATACTGTTACTCCTGCTACTGCTACTACTGCTGCTACTGCTGTTGTTGCTGCTGCTGCTACTGCTGATGCTGCTACTGATGCTGCTGATACTGCTTCTACTGCAGCTACTACTACTACAACAACCACTACTAATACTGTTACTACTGCTACTGCTGCTACTGCTGCTACTACTGCTGCAGCTGCTGATACTGCTGCTACTACGCTGCTTCTGCTGCTGCTACTGCTGCTACTATGCTGCTACGGCTGCTGCCGCTGCTACTGCTGCTGCTGCTACTGTTGCTGCTGCTGCTGCTGTTATTGCTGCTATAAGATGCCGCTATTTTTAATTAAGCTGAAAAAGTTACTATAACGCCTTGCTTGCAGATGAAAAAATTGCTCCCACTGCGGTCGACACACGACATTCTCTCGACGCTCTCTCGACGCGCGACGAATCAGTCGACAGTCAATATTGACTGTCCACTGATTTGTCGCGCGTCGTATTGAGCGTCGAGAGAATGTCGTGTGTCGACCTAGTGATTTTAGGTCGACAGGCGACATTCTCGCGATATATCACATTGACTGTCGACTAATTTGTCTTGCGTCGAGAGAATGTCGCGAGAATGTCGAGTGTCGCGCTCGAAGGTCGACACACGACATTCTCGCGACATCCTCTCGACGCTTAATACCACGCGCGACAAATCAGTCGACTGTCAAGATTGTCTGCGATTTTTTTTCGAAAACCCAGCGCGATATGCGACACTCAAATATTGATTGTCGCATGATTGTCGCGCGTCGTATTGAGTGTCGAGAGAATGTCGCGAGAATGTCGTGTGTCGACCTCGAAGGTCGACACTCGACACTCAACTAGGCCCTATCCGGATTCCATAGGTCAGTCAGTAAACCAAAACTCTCACTTGTCTGACTGGTTAGAGTTAATTGGGGGGGGGGGCTAAATCAAGAAATGTTAAAAATAGCTATTTTAGAATTAAGTCATGTCTGATAGATGTAAACATTTCTGATTTAGTTGATATGCCTATTAACAATATTAAATATATTGTTAATGATTTAGAATCTAGGATTTTTGAAAAAGAAACTGTCAAATGGAGAAGTTCAGTCAATAGTAATACTGGAACTAGAGGTGTTGGTCATAATAAATTGAGACTGTATAGATTATTTAAAACAGAGTTTAGAACAGAAGCATATGTTAAAGACAACATACCATTTTTGTATAGAAGTGCATTAGCTAAGTTTCGATGAGGTGTGGCACCGCTTAGATTAGAAACTGGTCGATATGAAAATATTGAATTGGGTAATCGAACATGTTTCAATTGTTAAAACATAGTGGAGGATGAGATACATGTACTTTTTCATTGTCCTTTATATGTGAATATCAGGAAAAGTCTAATGAACATTTTAATTTAAACTCCAAATTGTCACAACATGTCAGATACTGAGAAACTTAAATACATATTTACAGATGAGAGGTTGCTTTATATATCAGCCAAATCCTGCTTTAGTATTCTCAAAGAAGGAAGGAATATTTTATATTCAAAATGAATCGTATATACTTAAGTTTTATGCTGCACATTTGTAAAATAGTTTAAAGACTAGGTTTTAAAAAACAAATGGTATTTTAATGTATGAACAATATTGACAAGTGTAAATAAAACCACATAGTCTTAGCTACAATAACTTATTTTAATAGAAGTAAGTTTTAACGATGTGGAATTCATTTGTTAGTCAATAATTGTTAATTTATATAAGTATGTAATTATATAGTCTCTTATAAATCATATTGTGATTGGTCGCATACATGTAACTGTGCTTTTATATGTATTTTAATTTTATATGTATTGCGAATGAGACTCTAATAAAACATTGAATTGAATTGAATTGGCTTAATGTGGACTGGCAATCGAAACGGCGATATTATAAGTCAATCGCTTTACCGATTGAGCTAAGAGTCGGTACTCATCTAGTTCTTAACAAACACAAATGATTAAAATAAGTATCGCATTTAAACGGAATTTTGTTTGAAACTGACGCGACGTAATTTGATATATAGAGAGGATATTTGTTCATGTCAGTGTAAGATCGTTTGTTATTTCGAGCGTGAGCATAGAAAATATATTTTCACGAATTATTTTTCTATGATCACGAGTGAAACAACAAACGATCTTACACTGACATGAACAAATTTTCTGTTTCTGTTATGCCCCTTTTTCAAGAAAATAATTAACAGCTGTTTCCCCTTTGCTGAAAAGTTACCCTCTCTCGGAGTTTCTCCCGTGGCGTGCATCAAAACACAAAATGACGTCTTTAGTGTGACGAAATGACGCATTATACCAGCGAAATTCTCCAGTTAAACTCTTTTACAATGTAAAAAATAGAAAAAACATACTGGTATAACCCCCAAATAACCATTATCTATGATGTTGTGTTATAACCCCCAAATAACCATTATCTATGATTTTGTGTTGTAACCCCCAAATATTTCATAGTTTATTTATTTACATTGGTTTCCCTTTTTTACTGGCATCCGTGTGCAGTTTTCATAAATGGAACAGAACTGTGTAGGTTTTAAAAAATCTGCTTCATCTTGTAAGCGTAGTTTCATATTTTTCTCAACTTCAAGGGGAAATGATTCTGAACTTATACTTACGTTGCTCATTTACGATAGGGGTTGAGTACTCATTGATATGAAAACACTGTACAAGTTTAATGTGTTTACGACCCCCCCCCCCCCCCCCACACACACACACCACCCTCTCACACATATATTTCATGGGCATAATAAAAAAAATGGTTACAATAAAACAGCATATTTATTTAAACTAAAATGTCTACATCAAAACAAAACGTAAACATAGAACACAAATAAAATGATTTGCTTCAACTGGGGCTCGAACCTTGGGCCTCTCACATGTGAAGCGAGCGTGTAAACACTACACTACGGAACCGCTTGAAAAATCGCCTCCTAACTAAGATATTAATAAGTGACTGTAATGTAACGGTTATCAATAAACCGTGTAATCGCTGTCGTCTTGTAAAATTGAAGAAAATACGCGTTAACCAAAACTCGAACAGCAAAAGTCTGCGCTATTGTTTGAAAAACTACAATCTAAATATATTTTGATTATGTTTTGTTTTTTATACAAAACCAGAAAGTTTCACCGGTTCGCGTATTTGCCCAGTCCCTGTGATCTTTTATTATTGCCCAGCCCCTGTGATCAGTTATTTATTCAAAGAATTAGCTTCGCATTATTGGCAATAAATGTTGTGGTAAATGTAATAGGCATAAATGCAGTACTTATTTACACTAATTTATACAAAAATCACCACTATGCAAGATATTCTGATAACAAAAATCTATACATTGATCCGTAAAATAACTTCTCCTCCCATAAGCGAAAAAAAACGTATTACACACGAGTCGCCGCACTAGTGCGACGCCAATAAACGGTGAAAAAGCATAAAATAAAAAGGAAGTGTGTGTGTTGGATTCGGTGGAATGTCGATTTTAATTCACTCGTGATCATGCAAAATATATATATAATTATTTATGATAATCTAATAATAGAAAAGGAGTTCCGAAAATTTGTTATTTTCACCGGTGAAAATAACAATTTGTGTTGGGTTTTTTTCTCTGCCGTTATTTCACTGCAGAAATGTCATATTTTATCATTAGGTATAAAAGAAATATGTACCTTCTGTTTGTTTGTTTCTTTCGTCGTTCGCCTGTTCGTTTGTACGTCTATCATACATATAGCGTGAGTCAGTAAACCTAATTTCACACTATTCTTACAGACGGACAATGTTCAATTCGATTGACGAATCAGAGGTAAGGGATGGGACATGTACCTAGCCGGGAACCGAACTTACATTCTTTGAAATCTATCGCTCTAAGATTCGGTACGGCATCTACTACACACAAAAGATTTGGTTCGTGTTTTACCTTTCATTTCTGATTCTTCAGCATACCGGTGTTCTATTAAACGTTTCGAAGCTCTTCCAATATTATTATTGTGTTATTTTTTTTCTCTTGTGTAGGTTCATAGATACTTTATAATGTGCTTTATATACCAATGATATATATCAGTATATATAATCAGCAAGTAGACACATGAAAATAAAAGCTCGGGTTTTCTCATTTTATTTCAACAATGAAGTCAGTATAATAGCATATAACGAAAATAAATGTATAACATGTCATTAAAAAGAGAAAACTCAAACATATGTATAAATTAGCTCTCACAATATACGTGCGTCCTTTAAAATGAATAACTCTAATAACATCCTAAAATGCAACAATTATATTCAATAGTGTAACATGGATATGATTTATATAATATAATGAAAACCCAACATTAAAAACAACATTTATATACATGAAAGGCAATTTTACAAAAAATACCATGAGAAAATAAAATACATTGTCATCTGTACAATTATGAAAAACCAGTTCAGAACGATAAACAATCAATCCTTGTTGTATACAGTGCCCGGAGTGCATATCCGAATATTTTGAAAAATAACATTCCGGTGTTTCAACTGAAACTGCCTTCTATAAATATTATTCAGTCCTTGGTTTATTGTAAAACTCTATCTTTAGAACTTAAAAGCACTTCCGGTGAACGATACCCGGTCCGCACTCGTCGTACTCCTGCTTGGAGATCCACATCTGGCTGAATGTTGACAACGAGGACAGGATTGAGCCGCCGATCCACACCGAATATTTCCGCTCCGGAGGCGCGATGACTTTCACCTTCATGCCGCTCGGAACCATGTTGTCTAGCTCCTTCTTCATCCGGTCTGCGATGCCAGGAAACATCGTCGACCCACCAGACATAACCACATTGCTCCACAGATCCTTCCGGATGTCAATGTCGCTTTTCATGACGGAATTATAGAGAACCTCGTGAACTCCACAGTTCTCCATTCCGATGAAGGATGGCTGGAACATCGTCTCCACGCACCGGAAGCGCTCGTTTCCAATTGTGATCACTTGTCCGTCTGGCATTTCGTAGCTTTTTTCAACAGTGGATGATTTTGCAGCGACTTCCATTTCTTGCTCGAAGTCCAAGGCTGCGTAACACAGTTTCTCCTTAATGTCTCGGACGATTTCCTTTTCCGATGAGGATTTAAAGTTGTATCCTCGTTCACTAAGGATCCTTGTCAGATATTCCGTAAGATCCCTTCCAGCCAGGTTCAGCCGCTCTATGGCGTGCGGCAGAGCGTACCCCTCGTAGATCGGCACAACGTGGGACACGCCGTCACCAGAATCGAATACGATGCCTGTCGTGCGGCCGGAAGCGTACAAAGACAGGACGGCTTGAATTGACACGTAAAAGGCCGGTGTGTTGAACGTCTCGAACATGATCTGTGTCATCTTTTCACGATTAGCTTTAGGATTCAATGGCGCCTCCGTGAGCAGAACTGGTTGGTCTTCGGGCGCCACTCGCAGTTCGTTATAAAACGTGTGGTGCCAGATTTTCTCCATATCGTCCCAGTTCGTGACGACACCGTGCTCCACCGGATATCGCAGCGACAGGATTCCGCGTTTGCTCTGCGCTTCGTCGCCGATGTATGTGTCCTTGACCCCCATTCCCGCCATCACGATGTCGTAACGAGGGCGACCTGTGATCGCCGGAAATACGGCGCGGGGAGCGTCGTCGCCGGCGAAACCCGCCTTGCACATTCCACTTCCGTTGTCGATGACGACGCCGGCGATATCTTCGTCGTATTTTGTTGACATGTCGATGAACCTGAGAAAAAAATTAGGAGAACATGCTGATACAATATATATAATTGTGGTTTTCTTCAATAGTAACATGGCATTTCTTTTTAAGGCACACTATTATACTACGAGTCTAGCTTAACGTCAGAAGCATGCACCCTGCTTACTGAGAGTATAAATGAATGAATTGCATCATAAAAAATTTTTTTTTTTAAGTTTCAGCTCTAACAATTGTTCATAAGCATGCACATAAAAAGAAAATAAACAATCAAAATATATCTTACTTATTTGAAGTTTCAGTATCAAGTGTAAATCGGTCCTTAAATATGCAGCACCCGTATTAATTTTCCGCTACAAGTTTCTTGTAATGCACGTTCACAAGTTTGAATGTTAATTCATCGGGCGGCCCTTTAAATACTTTGCAAACTACACCGATTATAAATAGACACATGGTCAAGTTTTATAAATAAATAAGATTCATAAACAAGTTGTTTTAGTTCGTCACCAAATAAGGAGAGAGCTAGTAGACAATATTATGTTTAACTGTGATACTTCGATTGTTTGAGTCACTTTATTATTCAGGTCAATGTGCTGGATTTTCTGTTTGGATTATCATACCTATATTTATACCTGGCCTATACTGCGGCATAAAGTAAATGTAAACACATGTCGATAATGGATTACATTTGTTCAGCTAGCGTACTAAAGAATGGCTCTATTACAATCTTGTTTATATATTTTATTATGTGATATTGTAAGTAGGCCTATTTTTTCAGGATTTATCTATATTCACATTTTAAACAATATATCTATCTGCTTGTATTGATTCTATATTGTTTTCATGCTTTCAACAATGTTTATACATCGCGCTTTCTCTGTGGCTGAGTGTAGATATATAAAGGCTACCCAATAAGAGCCATATAGGGTAGTGTCGGTGAAACGCCAAATAAGGCACTGTTCTTGCAGAGAACGTATTTCCTTATTTATCCATACCCATGCAGTTGTAAAATCATGTCATGTTCTACGCATGGTAAACTCCAAATGTTCTTTTTGTAGCAAACTCGATTTGTAAGTTGAATTGTTCATTGGACGCATTGCATTAAGGATGCTATAAATATAAACATCTTGGTCGGTAGCATCGATTAAATTCTATATCGATGCTTAGTGTTAATGCGCTATTCGGTAATAAACTATTTTTTAATTTCGTTTATATTGAGAATAAGCATTCTGACTCGTCCCGACCTATGCCTTTGCGTAGGAAATCGTTATTATTTATAATATTGTAACGTGATCATACTATCCATTTGAAACTCGGACTGATCTTCTCTTCACCTACAGCTCTGGGGCTAGTCCCACGTGTTGACGCTCTCAAATATTATGCTACTTTTTATATTGGTAATATTTGGAGCGTTCCAAAGAATTTAACCCATTTAAAAAGTATCTCTAAATGCTTTGCGCGTCTTATAAATAAGACTAGCTCTGGGGCAACATGTTTCGTAGTTCTATTTTTATTTTGACAGAGTTACACGTACTGCCCTTTTAACATTTTTAGACAGGCTTTTTTGTTCCGTAAGTGTCCTTCACTTAAAACAAATAACACATACATGTGTCATTTATAATTCAAACTACAGATACATCATCCAAGCCCCATGCAAACCGCTGTTTTGTAATTAGACTAAATAAATCGCACAATGTTATATAAATTAGTTTTTCTCACTATAAATTGTGCGTGACTTTAGGACTACACACACATTATACAATATCGTTTTTTTTTATTATTTTTTTTTTCTATAATTAATTGTTTATCGTTGTATAAGTAAAATGTATAGAATACAATCACTCATACAGTATGGTTTACAAAACGATATTGTGCATATTTTTTGTAGATCTAATCCCGCGCGCAATATAAATGCGGACAAACGTTGTCAATTAATTGTTAATTCAAGAAAATCGTTATCGTATTTGTACTTTTGACCCAAATGGTACGGCATAATTGCATCGATTACAATGATCTTGGTAACGAATTCGAGATAAAATTGCTTGTTACTGATAGGCTTCGTCTTTTGCAACCCAATGCTATCGTCTGCTATCTCCCCCCATTTCTACTCCCTAAAAACGCTTTTGTTGTGAAAGGCTTTTGTTTGTTCACAAATGTCTGGAAATAAAGCCACAAATTGCTCGTTACAATGGTTCGTTGAAGTTGGAATCGAATGATTTGCAATCATTTGTGCAATACAAAACGATTCTGTTGGGATATTAAAGAACGACAACTCTGTCAAACTGGGTATAACAGTACGGTATGATTAAGATCAAATGTACTTCCGGTAAAAACAAAGCGCCAGATAAATACTATTTTAAAGGTAAGATACGAAGCAGTACGCTTAGTACCTTACTTCCATTCTAAATAGATTTCGATTGTAGAGTCGATATACAATTTTGACGGAAATAGTTAAACGTTAATGGTTTCCATTAGTGTGACCGTTGAAAGTCAATATGACAACACACACATTTGGCAATATAACAACAATAATTTAGACACTTGCATGTTTTGACTTATTTGTAAATGTTAAGACCTGTAACAAATAAAATACTTTAAAGTTTAATAAGTAGCTACATTTTTAAAATAACACTGGTTTACATGACCCGGCGCAAAGGAGTGTATAATCGACGAATTTTGACATAATTTAAAACAAAAAATCCAGGTTCTATCATACGGTTCCAGCATATAGATTTATAGATGCCTGGTCTCCTGGAGCAATAATTTTGTTTACATAAAGAACGAGGCTGTCATGATGACATTACACCAATGCTTTCCTTACAGTTTGCTTACTTAAAGGGATCTTTTCACGCTTTGGTAAATTGACAAAATTGAAAAAAGTTGTTTCAGATTCGCAAATTTTCGTTTTAGTTATGATATTTGTGAGGAAACAGTAATACTGAACATTTACCATGGTCTAATATAGCCATTATATGCATCTTTTGACGATTTTAAAACCTAAAAATTATAAAGCGTTGCAACGCGAAACGATTGAATAATTTGGAGAGTTCTGTTTTTGTCGTTAAATTTTGTGAAACTACGAAGATTGCTTATATAAGGTATAAAATACTTTACTTATATGTACTCGGCGGAATAGCTCAGTAGGCTAAAGCGTTTTTACTTCAGGACTCTGGCAGGACTCCAGGGGTCACTGGTTCGAAACCTGGTCCGGGCAATATTCTTTTCCTTTTTTTAATTTTATTCTTGATTTTTTACTGGAGCTTTTACGATCCAATGTTTACATTTATCGAAATCAAGCATTTAATGAATAAGTTAAAAAATGCCAAAATCTGTGAAAAGGCCCCTTTAACATAGTTTTGCTTGAAAATAAATACAAACAAAAGCAAAATGAGGTAAAACAACAGTGCTTTCCACAGGCCATTTAACAGTCCCTTAACAGGGCGCTTGAATTTCCATATCAGAGTCTGCGGGGCTCTTGAAATTTTCATATCAGTGTATTTTTGCAGTTTGTTCAACTAGCCATTCTGAAGATCAAAGCTTAATGACTTCACCAGGGACTACCCTACGGGCGACTACGGGCGATAATTTCGCTCTAACGCCCGTTATATCGCCCTACGGCAGGCTTGGCGAAATTGCCGGTCCGTCGGTCCTGACCGGCAAATTTTCATTTGGTCCGGCAGGTTTAACCAGAATGTCGGTCCTTGTGACCGGCAAAATAAATGTGCAATGAATGCAAACATATCATATTTTTTCAAAGTTGAAAATTCGAAGAGCAAACCCTTTACTACAGTCTACATCATGAAAATGAAATCGCTCATTGTGTTGATGTTTGCAATAAGTTTGTTACGTACAATTAGCAAATCCAACTGGTTACACAACACCTACTTCAAACTCGCAAAATCGGCAACTGCTTTCGCACATTTTAATCCCTTTTGTTAAACCATCGCAGTCTACACAGGGTCAGTAAAACCGCTAAGCGTGTTTTCACAACACTCACACATTCTTCGCGATATCATTCTATTAAAATTTACCACGAAACATTTAACAGAAATTTAATACACGCACGCTTTCCATGCGTTTGACGTGACGTTGTACATGTAGGGAATAATTTGCACGCGCTTTTCTGGAGAGAAAGGATTAAAACACACTGTACATTTGCAGTTTATTTGAAGAATGTGATAACGTCGAGTAAAAATTAAATTGGGAAGAGTGTTTCGGAATACAAATTTAATTATGCGCATTTGAGAATTCAACAAAACACGGAATATGGACCAGTTTCTAGGACGCTCATACTTCGGTACGATGCGTTTTTTTCCGATTTTTCTGAGAAAAAAAGGGTTTATCTTAATGTACATAGTTGTGTTGTTGTTTTTTTTCGGTCCGGCTAAATTTTCTCCGGACCGGCACATTTTCTGAAATGCCTGTCCGGATGACCGGCAGTTTTTTTCCAATTTCGCCAAGCCTGCTACGGGCCCAGAAAAGCGAAGATCAAGTCGCCCGATTTTTTTAGTAAACAAGACCGAAAAAGCGAAAATCAAGCCGCCCGAATATTATTGCCAATGCGTGCTACCGCCCGCAGGCGATTAGCAAGTTTATTGCTTGTTGTTTATCTAACGGTTACACAATTTACCCCCCGCACGGATCGTTAATTGACCCTGACAAAGCAGTCTCTTCATATTGGTCGCTATAACAACACACTCGTGCCTCTTCGCGCGTGCCGTAAGTTGTCTAATGATAACGTGATAATTGATTGACCATCTGATCATTGCAGTTTTTTTCGCAGACGGCACGGTTAAAGAAAGTCGGCAAAAATAATTAAAGGAAAACAAAATTGATCAAAGGTCTATTAATTACGTAGATCCACTATTAAGTCCAGCGAGTTTTGTCAGTTTGTTAATCCACCGATAATTACGAATATTAAACACCCGTCTTATATAAACTGGAATCACAGTTCATTTTTTATACTAACAAGTCATAATACTACACATAAGTCATAAACATTTAGAAAACACATTTCCTCGATTAGATAAAAATTATCCGAGTAGAGTTAAATTGCTGCGTCATGACCATCAACATTGCAAATGGCGGACTTATTGTTACATTCAACCCGCGTTCAATTCAAAGCTGGCGATTCAAATTACAAGTAATGGTGATTAAATAATGGAAAAAGCATTAACTGGATTTAACGAACATTTGATAAGGTTTGTTAAACCAGATAACAACAAGGACAATTTGGATTATTAAAGTTAACAGGTAAGGCATTCTGAAGTGTACATATTTCGGACATGTATAGTATTCGGATAAACATTAATAGATATACTAGATGTTCTATGCATTAAGATTGTGTTTTGTTACAAAACCAGTCATAGGGATGATGGTAATATAATGATGATAAATGTGATGAAAAGATGCTACTGGTACATATCTTTTACGAGTTAAATGACTTAAATGTGTCATGATGAAGTATATTTCAATGAGAATTTATTGTTGTTCTTTACAAATAAAGAGAGTATAATGATAGAGATAATAAAAGTTGTGAAATGAACATGTTTTGTTTTTGATATTGTTCGCACAAACGTCTCCCTGATTGTCCAAACTTCTCCCTGTTTCTGAAAAAAGGAGAAGTCACTTCTCCCTATTTTTAAGGCCTAAGGTAGTCCCTGTTCACCGAAACTTGCAGGGCTCTTGCTACACTTTGGGGGATTGGGGCCGGGGCCCTTAAAGGGGGGAATTTCGTATCGTTTTGGGCGAAAAGGGTAATTTTAGAAGATCTTTTCACCAACCATTCAACACGTAAAATTGCTATATTTTAATGTAATTTACATAAATATACATTTAATCAAAGGTTAATAGCATGATACCAGCTGGCAACTAAGGTATAAAAGTAATTTAAAAAAAATTGTTTGGAGGGGGAAATTTTTTTGCTGAAATAATTAAGGAGGGAATGGGGCCGAAATAATGCGAAATTCGGCCCCAAAAACGGCCAAATGAGGGCCCTGACTTGTGAAAGACCAGTTACAATGCTCTGTAAATAACATGTACTGCTTTACCCAACTAAAGCCCACCTAAAGGCGGAGGGTCATAGTATTGGACAATCATTATTGATCAATGATTATGATAGCGCACTTTTAATGAGCAACAGCACTCGTAGGCATGCAATGCATGTAGTTAAATCATTCAGATGACTTGTGACTACATGTAATTGCCACAGAAATCTTGGCCAATTAATTTATAATAGAAGAATGATGATGGCAACTATCAGTAATCCTCATGGAAATTGTGCATTTCATGCATTATACTATCAAAACATTGTCAGGGCTCCCCCTGGCCCAAAAATTTCTGTAGCCAACATTTTAGCCAAATGGATTTTTTTGTAGCCAAATTTTAGAAACTGTAGCCAAAGTTTTAGCAAAGCATTCGGAACCGCCTGTTGTAAGTATAGGCTACAGTAGTGTAAAAGAAGAAACTAAAAAAATAAGCTTTAATATGTTTATTTCTATAATCATCATGTGTGCATAACTAAAAAAACACAGTTTACAACTAGAAATGGCGCGGCAGAGGCCGACGCGTATCCCCACGCCGAATGTTTGACCTAGGTGTGCCCCAGGGTTGGTAATGGGGCCATGCATAGCTGAGATTGACCGTATTGTCATAAGAGAAGTTCATCATCAATTAGAAGTGAATTGGTGTAGAAATGAAGAAGTTATAGTAAAAGGCAATTTTGGGTGGGTGTGACATATGTGGGCAGGGCGCCCCAGGGTTGGTAATTGTGCCATGCATAGTTGAGATTGACCGTATTGTCATAAGAGAAGTTCAGTATCAATTTGAAGTGAATCGGTGTAGAAATGAAGAAATTATAGTAAAAGGCAATTTTGGGCGGGTGTGGTCTATGTGGGCGGGGCCCCAGGGTTGGTAATGGGGCCATGCATAGTTGAGATTGACCGTATTGTCATAAGAGAGGTTCAGTATCAATTTGAAGTGAATCGGTGTAGAAATGAAGAAATTATAGTAAAAGGCAATTTTGGGTGGGTGTGGTCTATGTGGGCGGGGCGCCCCAGGGTTGGTAATGGGGCCATGCATAGTTGAGATTGACTGTATTGTCATAAGAGAAGTTCAATATCAATTTGAAGTGAATCGGTGTAGAAATGAAGAAATTATAGTAAAGGCAATTCCGGGTGGGTGTGGTCTATGTGGGCGGGGCCCCAGGGTTGGTTATGGGGCCATGCATAGTTGAGATTGACCCTAATGTCATAAGAGAAGTTCAGTATCAATTTGAAGTGAATCCGTGTAGAAATGAAAAAATTATAGTAAATGGAATTTTTTGGTGGGTGTGGCCTATGTGGGCGGGCGCCCCAGGGTTGGGATTGGGGCCATGCATAGTTGAGATTGACCCTAATGTCATAACAAAAGTTCAGTATCAATTTGAAGTGAATCCGTGTAGAAATGAAAAAATTATAGTAAATGGAAATTTTTGGTGGGTGTGGCCTATGTGGGCGGGGCGCCCCAGGGTTGGGAATGGGGCCATGCATGGTTGAGATTGACCGTATTGTCATAAGAGAGGTCCAGTATCAATTTGAGGTGAATCGGTGTAGAAATAAAGAAGTAAATGTAAAATAACCTAAAAAAAATGAGTGATAATTTCTGACGCGGCCCCACCCCAACCGCTATAACTTTTGACCCAGGGGTCAGATCAAAATTCCAAATAGTGCAGGGTCGCACATATGCTCATAGCTACCATGTGTGTAAGTTTCAAGGTTCTAGTGCTTTTAGTGTAGGAGAAGATAGTGGCCAGGACGGACGGACAGACAGACAGACGGACGGACGGCGGAGATAACCACAATATCCCCACCTTTTTTTCAAAAAGCGTGGGGATAACAAACCATTTATAGATGTTACTATTGTACATACATCATAACTCAAGCATTTGTTCATAAAATAAGCACATGATTAATATACATTAGATTTGTCAGAGTCCAAAGGACGCTTATTGCCTATGGTCGCCATTATGGCAGTCACAATTTCTGACACTTTCGTCATAAATGTCAAGGGTTTTATATCCCTTCATCTATCGTCCTTCATAGTTGTAACGTATTTAGCCTTTAATCATAACAAACATTACGCACTTCTCGAAATTAAAATCAATTATCAACTTCTTTACTTATGTTCATTGTGTGACTAAGTTAATAATTCGCTAACAGCTTTTACTCAAATTGATTGAAATCTGCAGCGATCTTAAATCAGATGTTATTGTTTATTTAAGCCGATAAGATCAACGGTTACACAATTGTTTTGTTTTCACACCAGTCACAGTGCTCCAGCTAGGATTTGAAAAGCGCAGGGGGGGGGCTTTACTGTCAAAAGGGCACTTTGCACATGCAGTATTTTGTCAAAAGGGCACTTTTGAGTGCGCGGGCGTTTCTGTAATGCTTCCTCTTGCATGTTAATTTATATGTTATTAATAATTGTTAGAATATATTATTCCAATTACATGTATTATTAAAAAATTCAAATATAATATCTACAATGAGGAATAAATTAATTGCAATGTATTGTAATAAGAGATTATTAATTATGATATGTAAAAAAAAGGGTAGGGGGCCCTAGGAAGGGCAGGGCGGAGGTTTGGAGGGGTAGGGCGGGGCGCCCTTCAATTTAGGCCTTGCTGGAGCACTGAGTTAGTTTCCTTTGTCTCAATATCCGGTTCTGGCAGGTGTTAATGCAGTGTGCATATCAATTTTTCGGGTCAATAACACGGCGATGTATTGAAACACAGTCTACAGCTGAAAGAGTTTACTATCTGGGACGGCATTTGTCAGGAAAAAAATTGTTTGCCGGACGTTTTGGCCAAACGATTATTTTATTAGCCGAATTTGCTAAATTTTCGCAATTGGCGAATCTGGCGAACAGCAGCAGGAGCCCTGATTGTTTTGACTTGTAAAGCGTTTTAACAAATTATTGTTGAATGGATTACACAGCTTTCAATGTTTTGTTGAATCTCCAATGAGCACAACAAAATTTGTAACCCACTCCAGAATGTTAATGTTAACTCAATTGTAATCCAAAGCAAACTTCCAAATGTATGTACTAACAAGGGCAGGGGGCCCTAGGAAGGGCAGTACGGAGGGGCAGGGCGGGGCGCCCTTTAATTTAAGCCTAGCTGGAGCACTGAGTCAGTTTCCTTTGTCTCAATATCCGGTTCTGACAGGTGTTAATGCAGACCTCGTATCATTTTTTCGGGTCAATAACATGGCGATGTATTGAAGCACAGTCTACAGCTGAAAGAGTTTACTATCTGGGACGGCATTTGTCAGGAAAACAATGGTTCACCGGACGTTTTCGCCAAACGATTATTTTATTAGCCGAATTTGCTTAATTTTCGCAATTGGTGAATCTGGCGAACGGCAGCGGGAGCCCTGATTGTTTTCACTAGTAAAACCTTTTAATAAATTATCGTTGAATGCATTACACAGCTTTCAATGTTTTGTTGAATCTCCAATGACCACAACTAAATTTGTAACCCACTCCAGAATGTTAATGTTAACTTGTTTGTAATCCAAAACAAACTTCCAAATGTATGTGCTAACACGACATTGACACATTTTAGCTTCTGATAAATAGTGTTAATTTATATCCTGTTGATTCTTTGTCTCCATAGAAAGGTCGCGAAAATTATGCAGCATGTACATTGTACATTTGTACTACGTCGTGTTTGCATAAAAAGCGTGGGTGTATTGATTGTATTATAATCACGCACACATCACGTCAGGTGATTTACTCATGTTTAGTGGGAGTATGTCATAAAATCTTTAAATAGCAATTAATGCCGAAATTCATGTTATACTTAACAAAAAAATTGTGTTTATGAAATTCTTGAGCACTGACTTTTATCTTTAATATTTACGAGAGTATGCTTAAAAAAAAATAGGAGTCACCCAATGACATAATTGGACTCTAAAAATTTAGAAAAAAGTATGCAGCGGACAGTCTTCCCCATCCCATCGGCCCCGGGGTGTCTGCAAAAATTCCTGTGGAAAGCACTGAACAATTATAGTTCATTAGTTGCTTTCAAAATCTTATCTCAGCTAAAATAATACAAATTTATCCTTATTCTGTTCATGTTATAAGTCCTATTTATTAAATTTTTACTTAAATTGCAAAGTGAAGCAGACACTTGAACTAGTGTTAACACATTAGTTTGATTTATTACCCAACAAAATTACTTTCACTTGCTCCAGATTTGCAGAAATTGTTGCATGAAATCATCGGCGACTCTAGCATAAGAGCTGTACCCGCACATCGTGTCAGGTGATTAACATATATACAGTGCAAATATCCCAGTCCAAATCGGACGCTTATTTTACCAAATCTTTTTAGTAACATATATGTCAAAATTAATCTGACCAAACGGCAAACTCGTGTGTTTTTGCAATTCTTGAGCACTTTTATGTGCCCATGTTGCTCAAAAGAAGAATAAAAGATTAAACAGAAACTTGTTAAATTCAAAATTGAGAATAAACAAGTTTTCAATATTTTTTTTGGTAACCTTTGATTAGGAATTTTAAGTTCCATATGGGAAAATTATGTTACGGTCCTTTTTATCCCCTGCCAAAGGCGGAGGAATATTGTTTTTGCGTTGTCCGTCCGTCCGTCCCGCACTTTTGTGTCCGGAGCCATATCTTGGAAGTGCTTTGGCAGATTTCATTGAAACTGAGTACGAGTATATATATATGGATAAGAGGATGATGCGCGCCAAATTGCATTGTACACCATCTGTTAATAACAGAGTTATGGCCCTTTTTAACTTGAAAAAATGCTTTTTTTTGTGACGAAGCTCTAGTTTGGCGGGGGATATCAATTCAACGAATTTGCTTGTTTTCATTGTGAATGGGGCAGAAGACTGGCGTTAAAATTTAGTGGAAAACAACACTGCTTTGCATGGTCAAACACGTTGTAAATAAACAATTTTGACATGGATATAATGTGAATTAAATATTGTTGCATTATTTACATTAATTCAGAAATTCTGTTACTCGTTTCCTTAACTGCTTGATACGCGGTAACCATAGGATAAATCATGCTTGTTGAGTCGTGGGTAATTTTCATAAGAATGTTATATCTCAAACATTTATATAAAAATTCATCAGCAAAATGATGGTGACTGTCTCAAAACTTTTTTCCGTATCCACTGCATCATGTGCGAACATTCTATCAAGAGATTTTATGGGATCTCACGACTCGACAAGAACCCATGACTCAACAACCTACATGTACCATACATAGTTACGAACAATTTGTAATGATCATCTGCTTCACATTCAGTCAATTACAAAGGTCTTGCAATTAAATTAAATTTGTTAAGCAGTCTGGACATTTTGCTTTAAAAAAGCTTGAAACTTTTTTCTCGAGTTAGTCAGTTTATTAAAAAAAAATTGGAGCTTAATGCTCATTAAAAGGCTAAATTTATTGAATCATGACAGAAATTTTATAATTTTTATTGTATTGTTGTCTGATTCTGTTTCCTTAAAAATAAGTATTAAGGGGTGTCGCGGCAGTTTATTTAACCGAGATTATATTTATAGCAACACCGATGATAATATTATCACAACTCAATATTTTTGTTATCAGTATCATCAGAAATGACCAAGTTGGTTCATAATTCAATTGTCAGTGGTTCGATCCCAGGTGGGGTTTACTTTTTATGCCCCCCCCCTTCGAAGAAGAGGGGGTATATTGCTTTGCTCATGTCGGTCGGTCCGTCCACCAGGTGGTTGTCAGAAAATAACTCAAGAACGCTTGGGCCTAGGATCATGAAACTTCATAGGTACATTGATCATGACTTGCAGATGACCCCTATTGATTTTGAGGTCACAAGGTTAAAGGTCAAGGTGACCCGAAATAGTAAAATGGTTTCCGGATGATAACTCAAGAACGCATACGCCTAGGATCATGAAACTTCATGGGTAGATTGATCATGACTTGCAGATGACCCCTATTGATTTTGAGGTCACTAGGTCAAAGGTCAAGGTCACGGTGACCCGAAATAGTAAAATGGTTTCCGGATGATAACTCAAGAACGCATACGCCTAGGATCATGAAACTTCATGGGTAGATTGATCATGACTCGCAGATGACCTCTAATGATGTTCAGGTCACTAGGTCAAGGTCACGGTGACCCGAAATAGTAAAATGATTTTCGGATGATAATTCAAGAACGCATATGCCTAGGATCATGAAACTTTATAGGTAGATTGATCATGACTCGCAGATGACCTCTAATGATGTTCAGGTCACTAGGTCAAGGTCACGGTGACCCGAAATAGTAAAATGATTTTCGGATGATAACTCAAGAACGCATATGCCTAGGATCATGAAACTTCATAGGTAGATTGATCATGACTCGCAGATGACCCCTATTGATTTTGAGGTCACAAGGTCAAAGGTCAAGGTCACAATGACCCGAAATAGTAAAATGATTTTCGGATGATAACTCAAGAACGCTTTTGCCTTGGATCATGACACTTCATAGGTACATTGATCGTGACTTGCAGATGACCCCTATTGATTTTCAGGTCACTAGGTCAAAGGTCAAGGTCACAGTGACAAAAGTCGTATTCATTTTTACTTTTTTTATTTCTTTAATTTCATTCTTGTTTTATACTGGAGCTTTTTAGCCATGTTGTTTTAAATTTATCAATTTAAAGCATTTAATCACAAACTTCAAAACATGCCGAAATCTGTGAACAAGCACCGGTACATGTAAGTTATTAATGATTAAGGTCGAGTTTGATACTGTATTGTATTATGTTTGTGATTAAATATTGTTTTTATTTCCCCCACTATAGTAGTGGGGGACATATTGTTTTTGCCCTGTCTGTTGGTCTGTACGTTGGTCTGTTGGTCTGTACGTTGGTCTGTTTGCGCCAACTTTAACATTTTGCAATAACTTTTGCTATATTGAAGATAACAACTTCATATTTGGCATGCATGTGTATCTCATGAAGCTGCACATTTTGAGTGGTGAAAGGTCAAGGTCATCCTTCAAGGTCAGAGGTCAAATATATGTGGCCAAAATCGCTCATTTTATGAATACTTTTGCAATATTGAAGATAGCAACTTGATATTTGGCATGCATGTGTATCTCATGGAGCTGCACATTTTGAGTGGTGAAAGGTCAAGGTCAAGGTCATCCTTCAAGGTCAGAGGTCAAATATATGGGGCCCAAATCGCTTATTTTATAAATACTTTTGCAATATTGAAGATAGCAGCTTGATATTTGGCATGCATGTGTATCTCATGGAGCTGCACATTTTGAGTGGTGAAAGGTCAAGGTCATCCTTCAAGGTCAGAGGTCAAATATATGTGGCCCAAATCGCTTATTTTATGAATACTTTTGCATTATTGAAGATAGCAACTTGATATTTGGCATGCATGTGTATCTCATGGAGCTGCAGATTTTGAGTGGTGAAAGGTCAAGGTCAAGGCCATCCTTCACAAGGTCAAGGTCATCCTTCAAGGTCAAACATCATATAGGGGGACATTGTGTTTCAAAAACACATCTTGTTTTTTAATGTCTTTTGGTAAGCTGTTGTGATCCCAGTTAAGATTGTAAACAATTTCTATTGTTTATGCATATTTCTTACAATCTATGTACCGATACTTGGGTTTTGCCTAATTGATGTATTTTTATAAAATTTGACGTAGACGGTAGGGATAGTTAAAACAACAAATATTGGTTAAAAGTTTGGTGACCCCCTTTTTTTAATTTGTGTTTTAAGATGACAACACGTAGATGAACATATTTGAGCAGTTTTGCAGAATTCTATTTGACAGATTTTTTAAAAATTACATTTTGGTGTTAAAAATAGTAAAAAAATGATGTTTTTTGGGGTGACATAAAAATTTAAAAAAAATAAATAAATTTAAATTTAACTTGTGTTTTCCATTTTTTGGCATTGTGTTGTTTAATTTAATGGTATTTTATGTATCTCAGCTTATATAATATCTATATGTTGTCTATTTCATAGGTTATTAATTGGTTTGAGGCAATTAAAGATTTTCAAGTTAAAATGAAAAAGTGCATGCTATAAAATGGTGAATATAATCAAAACAAGGCCGGTGACCCTATGTTTTTATTTCATTTTTCATTTAGAATTTGTATGTAGTACTTGAATATAAATTTTGAACAAAATCTATTTGGTGGAAAATAAATCAGCGAAACTGCAGCAACACCCCTTTATAATTAGAGATGATTATGAGTGTACTTGGTTCCTGTCTTCTTACTCTTTGGCCCGACTACCAAAGACCTAGCGATATTTGACTGTCTGGGCAAAGTACCTTAAAAAGTTAGTTTCTATCCCTGCTGACAATGTTTGTTTTTTAAACAAACTTATTTACATGTTATATGACTTCTCCGCACACAAAAATCCTTCATTTTCTGTGATGAATACGTTTGTTTAATTAGCCGTAGATCTTTTCACATCAGGAAAAAACTTTGAACATCAATTTCCAATTAGCTTGACCCAATGGTATCATCAAAATAAACATTCCTTTTTGTAAAGCGTCAGGTAAAATTAACCATTGTTATTTGTTAAATGCAAAATTAATAAATATTGATAATTATTTTCTTGTAAATGCAGTGAACAGTCTGATTGGTTATTACAAATGTATTTGATATTATCATTTTATGTTTAGTTTACATTAAATATACAAAATGAAACATTTATACTGTTAATATTGCATGATTTGAAATTTAAACTTACTAGTTTTCTTCATGATGTATAATGTATTGTATGAACTTGTGTACATACGTCAAAAATCTATTTTTAAATTGCTGCTTGTTTACTTAAGGAAGAAGCATGTTGCGTTTGGTGTCAGCTGGTGATGACATCAAGATATGGGACTGCAATGACTTCCTACTAGAGCACCAGTTTAATCCCCACGACCAGAACATCACCAGCGTCTGTTGGGCCTGTGACAGTATCCTTTATCAGCCATTGTTCTGTTGTTCTCTTTTTATGAAGTCAGTTTTCTCCTTGCTACATGGCACTACTGTTAGTATAAATAAATCCATCTGTTGAGAACATTATTTTTACCTCCTTACATTATTCTTTGTTTCAATATTAAGTAATCAGTATTTGGTTTCAGACTATGTTTCATACTGATTTCGTGGTGTGTCTGTATGAGACAATGGTCATAGTCTTATATTATACATGTACCTGTGTGTCATTAAATAATACAAATTGAAAATGAAGTGTTTCAAAAATATATTGACAATTACACTTATAACATAGAGAAGACAGAAACCCAACCTTAAGTTCTGACAGTTTTGTCAGTAGTCAATTAAAGTGTATTATTTATTTCCTTAACCAGATTAAGATTCTTTCTTAGCCAGTGCGTCTGTTCACACAGAGAATGTGGTACTCACTGATGCCAGAACTTGGGATAAAAGTATCCTAAAATGTGAGGTAAGAAGTTATCAAACATCTCAAAGTTTTAGACATTCTGACACAAATTTTTATTACCATTAATTTATTAAAATTAACATACGGTAAATGGCATGTTCTATTTTTATGCCCCCCTATGAAGAAGATGGGGTATATTGCTTTGCACATGTCGGTCGGTCTGTCGGTCGGTAGGTCTGTCGGTCCGTCCACCAGGTGGTTTCCGGATGATAACTCGGGAACGCTCGGGCCTAGGATCATGAAACTTCATAGGTTCATTGATCATGACTCGCAGATGACCCCTATTGATTTTGAGGTCGCTAGGTCAAAGGTCAAGGTCACGGTGACCCGAAATAGTAAAATGGTTTCCGGATGATAACTCAAGAAGGCTTAGGCCTAGGATCATGAAACTTGATAGGTAGATTGATCATGACTCGCAGATGACCCCTATTGATTTTCAGGTCACTAGGTCAAAGGTCAAGGTAACAGTGACCAAAATAGTAAAATGGTTTCCGAATGATAACTCAAGAACACTTATGCCTAGTATCATGAAACTTTGTAGGTAGATTGATAATGGCTGGCAGATGACCCCTATTGATTTTTTGTAGGTCACTAGGTCAAAGGTCAAGGTCAGGGTGACCCGAAATTGTAAAATGGTTTCCGAATGATAACTCTGAACGCTTATGCCTAGGATCATGAAACTTCATAGGTACATTGATCAAGACTCGCAGATGAGCCCTATTGATTTTCAGGTCACTAGGTCAAAGGTCAAGGTCACGGTGACCCAAAATAGTAAAATGGTTTCCTGATAATAACTCAAGAACGCTTGGGCCTAAGATCATGAAACTTCATAGGTACATTGATCATGACTCGCAGATGACCCCTATTGATTCTGAGGTCACTAGGTCAAAGGTCAAGGTCACGGTGACCCGAAATAGTAAAATGGTTTCCGGATGATAACTCAAGAACTCTTAGGCCTAGGATCATGAAATTTGATAGGTAGATTGATCATGACTTGCAGATGACCCCTATTGATTTTCAGGTCACTAGGTCAAAGGTCAAGGTCACAGTGACCCGAAATAGTAAAATGGTTTCTGGATGATAACTCAAGAACGCTTATGCCTAGCTAGGATCATGAAACTTGATAGTTTGTTTGATCATGACTCGCAGTTGTTTGATCATGACTCGCAGTTGACCCCTATTGATTTTCACTATATCAAAGGTCAAGGTCACGGTGTCCTGAAATAGTAAAATGGTTTCCGGATGATAACTCAAGAACACTAATGGCTACGATCATGAAACTTCATAGGTACATTGATCATGACTTGTAGATGACCCCTATTGATTTTGAGGTCACTAGGTCAAAGGTCAAGGTCATGGTGACCCGAAATAGTAAAATGGTTTCCGGATGATAACTCAAGAACGCATATGCCTAGGATCATGAAACTTCATAGGTACATTGATCATGACTCGCAGATGACCCCTATCGATTTTGAGGTCACTAGGTCAAAGGTCAAGTTCACGGTGACCCGAAATAGTAAAATGGTTTCCGGATGATAACTGAAGAACGCTTATTCCTAGGATCATGAAACTTGATAGGTAGATTGATCATGACTCGCAGATGATCCCTATTGATTTTCAGGTCACTAGGTCAAAGGTCACGGTGACCCGAAATAGTAAAATGGTTTCCGGATGATAACTCAAGAACGCTTATGGCTAGGATCATGAATCTTCATAGGTACATTGATCATGACTGGCAGTACCTATTGATTTTCAGGTCACTAGGTCAAAGGTCAAGGTCACAGTGACAAAAAACATATTCACACAATGGCTGTCACTACAAGGGAGAGCCCATATGGGGGGCATGCATGTTAAACAGCCCTTGTTTTTCGTTAATTCAACCAAATGACATTTATTAAAATAAAAGAAAGTTCTTTAAAATATGTTTGTTTCGATAGCCAGAACATTATCTCATGACAACAAATCTGTAAAGTGATAAACTATGATGAAGTAATCTGAATTATTACTGCAAGCTATGAAATAAATTGTAAACATTGTTGATAGACTCTTAAGTGCACTTTTCTAGATGGGTGTGATGTGTTTGGATGTGAATGACACATCACGGTACATGCTGAATGGAGCTTCTAGTGGCGTCATCTCTGTCTGGGATCTCAAGACGAGGAAAGTTAGGAAAACATACAAGGTTTGTTGCTGAGAAAAACCAAGATAACATTTGTACATCAAATTAAAGTGGGTTTAAAATGAGAACAACAGGTAACAACCCTATTGTTCTGTAATAAAATAGATGAGGCTTAGAATAAAAGCAAGGCTTGCTGAGCCTTTGTTTCATTGGACTGATGTGAATATATTACACAAGGATAGGGAAGTTATCTGTTTTTTTTCTGTTTATCATACCTCTACGTCCCCTTTTTTAGCTCGTCTGAGCACAATGTGCTCATGGTGAGCTTTTGTGATCGCCTTTTGTCCGTCGTGCGTCGTCAACATTTGCCTTGTTAACGCTCCAGAGGCCACATTTATTGTCCAATCTTCATGAAATTTGGTCAGAAGATTGGATCAATGATATCTTTGATTAGTTCGAAAATGGTTACGTTTGCTTGAAAAACATGGCTGCCAAGGGGCGGGGCATTTTTCCTTATATGGCTATATATGGTTATAGTAAAACCTTGTTAACAATCTAGAGGCCACATTTATTTCCAATTTTCATTACACTTGGTAAGTAAATTTATTCCAATTATATGTTGGACGAGCTCGAAAATGATGCCAGATGGTTGAAAGACATGGCCACCAAGGGGCAGGGCATTTTTCCTTATATGGCTTATGTAAAACCTTGTTAACACTCTAGAGGCCACATTTATTGTCCAATCTTCATGAAATTGGGTCAGAAGATTGGTCTCAATGATATCTTGGATGAGTTGTAAAATGGTTACGTTTTCTTGAAAAACATGGCTGCCAAGGGGCGGGGCATTTTTCCTTATATGGCTATAGTACAACCTTGTTAACACTCTAGAGGCCACATTTATTTCCAATCTTAATAAAACTTAGTCAGAAGATTCATCCTAATAATATCTTGGATGAGTTCAAAAATGATGCCAGTTGGTTTAAAACATGGCCGCCAGGGGGCGGGGCATTTCTCCTTATGTGTCTATAGTAAAACCTTGTTAACACTCTAGGGGCCACATTTATTTTCCGATCATCATGAAACTTGGTCTGAAGATTTGTCCCAATTATATCTTGGACAAGTTTGAAAATGGTTCCGGTTGTTTAAAAAACATGGCCACCAGGGGCGGGGCATTTTTATACGCCCGTTTTTCAAAACGGGACGTATTTTTAGTTTCACCCTTGGCGGGCGGGCAGCGTCCACAGCAGTTTCCGCTCTCTATTTCAAATAGTTTTCATCTGATCTTCACCAAACTTGGTCAGAAGTTTTATCTAGACAAAATCTAGGTCAAGTTCGAATATGGGTCATGCCGGGTCAAAAACTAGGATACGGGGTCACTTATTGCATTTCAAGGATTAAGCATGGTTTCCGCTCTCTAACTGAAGAAGTTTTCATCTGATCTTCACCAAATTTGGTCAGAAGTTGTATCTAGACTATATCTAGGTCTAGTTCGAATAATTGGTCATGCCGGGTCAATAACTATGTCACGGGGTAACTAAGTGCATTTAAAGGATTAAGCATGGTGTCGGCTTTTTAATTGAAGTAGTTTTCATCCGATCTTCACCAAATTTGGTCAGAAGTTGTGTGTACATGAAATTTAGGTCAAGGTCAAATACGGTTCATGCAGGGTCAAAAACTAGGTCATGAGGTCACTTAGTGCATTTCAAGCATTTAGCATGGTGTCCGCTCTCTAATTGAAGTAGTTTTAGTTTAGTTTAAACCTATTTATTTAAGTTTGATTACATCGAAAGCCTAGGGCTTATATAAACGCTGTCGAGTCCGTTTCCTGGGCCTAAAACCAGTACTTGGTGTATTTGGGGGAGATCTAAAGAACGCTCCAACGGTGGGGATCGAACCCGTGACCTCCCGGTCGCTAGGCGGACATCATATCCATTACACCACGGCGACCTTAAAGTAGTTTTCCTCTGATCTTCACCAAATTTGTTCAGAAGTTGTGTCTAGATGATGTCCAAAACCTTCAAACGGGCGTATCTTGTGACAGTTTGGCACTCTTGTTCTTTATATGGCTATAGTTAAATCTTGTTAACACTCTACAGGCCACATTTATTGTCATATCTTCATGAAACTTGGTCAGAAGATTCATCTCAATGATATCTTGGATGAGGTTGAAAATCGTTATGTTTGCTTGAAAAACACGGCTGCCAAGGGGCGGGGCATTTTTCCTTATATGGCTATAGCAAAATCTTGTTAACACTCTAGAGGCCACATTTATTTTCTGATCATCATGAAACCTGGCCAGAAGATTTGTCTAAATGATATCTTGGACAAGTTCGAAAATGGTTCCAGTTGCTTAAAAAACATGGCCACCAGGGGGCGGAGCATTTTTGCTTATATGGCTTCATGAATCTTCATGAAACTTTGTCAGAATATTTGTTTAAATTATACCTTGCATGTGTATGAAAATGGTTCTGGTCTGTTGAAAAACGTGGTTGCCATCTAGTCATGAAAGTTGTTAAGAACATTTGTTCTAATGACATCTAGGGCTGCAAAGAACAGGTCAGTTCCTTTGAATCTCAGGTGAGCGACTTTGGGCCTTTCAGGCCCTCTTGTTAAAGAAATAATGACACAAATGTTCGTCAAATTTTTTTTTTAAATGATTTTGTTGCTTTTTGTGTTTAATTTTTAGCGAGGCTGTTTTTGGAGAAAACCCGAGCTATTGTCATAGTCAGCTCGTCGTCCGCCGTAGGCGTTGTGCTAAAACCTTAACATTGGCCATCACTTTTTGAATATTGAAGATAGCACCTTGATATTTGGCATGCATGTGTATCTCATGGAGCTGCACATTTTTAGTGGTAAAATTACAAGGTGAACATCATCCTTCAAGGTCTAGGGTCGAAAAAACAAAGTCAAGGGAAGTAATAAGCTTTAAATGGACATAGTTATGTGACCTGCCCACGTATATATTTTTGTTAAATAAATCAAAGCGGCGCAGTAGGCGGCATTGTGTTTCTGACAAACACATTTTGGTAAAAGGTCAAGGTCATCCTTTACGGTCTACGGTAAAAAATACAAATTTAAGGGAAGTAATAAGCTTTAAAAAGGAAGAAAATTATTTATTATTGAACTTAGCCACTTTATATATTTGGCATGCATGTGTATCTCATGGAGCTGCACATCTCAAGTGGTCAATCACAGTCACGGTAGTGGCTTTTAATTATTTGCTACTAAAAATAGAGCTTTGTTAGAGACAGTTATTTTCAAGGGAAGTAATTTATATAATTATAAATCTCATATTATATATTTCCTTACCAAGAATTGAAGTTCTTTTCACAGTTACTGTACAGATTTATTATTTTGATTATTTATAACTCAAATGATTGATTTGTCCATTTTTTTTTATGATAAAATTATAATTTCTTTGATGTTCATTACATACCTGTGGACTTATGTCCAAGACAAGACAAGACAAAAAGTTTATTTCGTAAATAAAGGCCACCGGCCCAAAATATATATTAGTAAAAACATATTATTATTTTTGAGTTGTGATAACATCAAGTTTGAACATCAATTTTGTTCTACATCTTTCTTTTTCATTATTTCAGTTACAAAAAAGGCTATGCTTTTTAATTTACTTTCATCAGAAATTTGCATAAGATTGCAAAAATTTAGGAAATTTTGTTCACCATTGTTACCATGAAAAGATATAGGTACATTTGCCTTTCTTGGTTGAATCTGGGACATTTAAAAAATACACGAAACTCATCTTCAATACATATATTATTAAAATAGTCGGAACAATATGTACATATTCGGTGTTCTCTTGAAATTCCTTAATGCCGACCGGTTTCAATTGCTGATTTATGGCTTGAACAACGGAATCTAGCAACTGACTTTCGAACATAAAATTGTATGTCGATAAACAATAATTTTCTGGGTTTAGCATAGATTTGAATTGTTGTTAAGTATCACATCTTGATGAATTTCCTATAGTTTCAATCCAGTTCTGTGAATTACAATCAATCAATCTTTGTTTAAATGACATTGAGAATAATTCCACGTTTCCTATCTCTTGACTAATCCAAACAAAACCAAATCCATATCGGTACAAAATATTTTTTACAGATGTCACCCAATTAGTTCTTCCGATTTCGTCATGTCGCTTTAACATAATATAACAATTTCTAGGATATCGATCATCTGTCATACTAATCAATTTACACCAATATTTAACGCATTTTACATGATGCTCTATACACAGAGGTAATCTACCACATTCTGCTAGTACAATGCTATCATTTACAGATTTATTTACACCAAGAAAATATTTACAATACTTGATTTGTACTTTTTCGAGAATGTCTGAGAATTCTTTCCCATAAATCTCAGAGCCATATGTAAGTATAGGTTTGACCATTGAATCAAACAATTTAAAATATTCAGTGTGTGAAAAATATCTAAAGTTTCTTTGGTATGATTTAATAGCAAAGATAAAGTTTTTCTTTCGCTTTTCTCCATGATAATTTGGGTGTAAAAAGAAGACCCAACATTTATATACAGATGTGACATAGAGGGTAGACCCATGTATTTATATACAGATGTGACATGAAAACCCATGTATTTATATACAGATGTGACATGAAGACCCATGTATTTATTTACAGATGTGACATTTACGGGATTATTTTTAAAGACCCAATGTTCGTATGATCTTAGCGGACCTCCGTTTCTAAAAACAATGATTTCCGTCTTTTGTTGGTTAATTGTCATACCAGTATTTTCACAAAATTCCGATATAGAGTTTAATTGTGATTGTAGATCGATCGCAGTATCAGCGCAGCTCGCAACGTCATCGGCAAAAAGAATGCAAATTTTATCGGAAATTTCTTCTGTGATAAAAATACCCCTATGACCTTTTAGATTTTAGAAAGGTAGACGACTCGTTCATGTATAAATTAAAAATTATTGTACTGGCTACGTCCCCTTGCCTTGTACCGATGTTACAATTGAAGTTTTGCGTGACATTTTAATAATTTTTCCGTACACATCGGTGTAGATTTAAATATATGGATTTTAATACTTGAAAAAGCTTCCCTCTAACACCATTTTTACACATAGTTGTAAATAGTTTATGAATAATCAAACAATCAAATGCTTTTTGAAAATCAACGTAAAGCACATAAAACCTACCACCAGGTTTGCACGTATACTTTTGCACCATGCTATGAAGAGTAAATAAATTATCAATGGTTGAATATCCCTTGCGAAAAATGGCTTGTGATTCTGCTAGTTTATTGTTTAAATCTGCCCATTTGCATAGTCTGTTGTATACGATATTGGAGAATATTTTATACATTACATTAAATAAAGATATACCTGTATAATTAGAGGGGTCATCTGTAGCGCCTGACTTATATACCGGCACAATCATACTATCCCGCCAAGTATTTGGAAAAAATCCTGTATTAAGAATCTTATTAAATAAATCGCGAAATAAAGGTGTTATTAGATGCATCGTACTTTTATAAAATTCCGCCCCAAGGCCATCAGTCCCTTGCGATTTTCCATCTTTGAGTTTTGAAAAACTTTTTATTATTTCTTTGTTTGTGATTTCTGTGTTTAAAATTTGATCTTGATCATCTTCAGTTTCGTCAACCTCTAGGTTTATATCATTTAGACTTGGTTGATTGTCTTTACAAAGAAGGCTTTAAAAAAAATCGTACCATGCTAAAAGAGCTATTGTCATCTCGTCGGCGTCCGGTTAAGTTTTGCGTTTAGGTCCACTTTTCTCTTAAAGTATCAATGCTATTGCATTCAAACTTGGTACACTTACTTACTATCATGAGGGGACTGGGCAGGCAAAGTAAGATAACTCTGGCGTGCATTTTTCCAGAATTATGTGCCTTTTTTATACTTAGAAAATTGAAAATTTTGGTTAAGTTTTGTGTTTAGGTCCATTTTATTCCTTAAGTATCAAAGCTATTGCTTTCATACTTGCAACACTTACTAACAGTCATAAAAGGGACTGTGCAGGCAAAGTTATGTAACTCTGACTGGCATTTCAACAGAATTATGTGCCCTTTTTATACTTCGAAAGTTGAAAATTTGGTTAAGTTTTGTGTTTAGGTCCACTTTATTCCTTAAGTATCAAAGCTATGGCTTTCATACTTGCAACACTTACTACCGGTTACTCTCATAAGGGGACTGTGCAGGCAAATTAATAAAACTCTGACTGGCATTTTGACGGAATTATGGGCCCTTTATACTTAGAAAATTGAAAATTTGGTTAAGTTTTGTGTTTTGGTCCACTTTACCCCTAAAGTATCATAGATATTGCTTTCATACTTGGAACACTCGCAAACTATCATAAGGGGACAGTAAAGGACAAGTTGCATAACTCTGGTTGTCATTTGTACAGACTTATGGCCCTTTTTTGACTTAGTAACTTTGAATATATGGTTAAATTTTGTGTTTAGATCCACTTTACTTCTAAAGTATCAAGGCTATTGCTTTCAAACTTAAAATAATTTCATGATATCATGAGGGTACTGTACCTGGCAAGTTGAATTTTACCTTTACCTTTGAATGACCTTGACTCTCTAGGTCAAATTATTAAATTTTGCTTAAATTGCCATAACTTCTTTATTTATGATTAGATTTGATTGATACTTTGACAAAACAACACTTACCTGACATACCACAATAGACTCCACCCAAACCATCCCTATGCCCCCCCCCCCCCCCCCCCCCGAATTCCCCCCCCCCCCCAAATTTTTTTTTTAAAGATCATCTAATAAATGACCACCACACCCTCACACTATATCCGCCCCAACCAACCCCCCCCCCCCCCAAAAAAAAAATATGTTTTTTTAAACATGTTTTTTTTTTGCATTTTTTTTTTCATTCTTGGATAATGTAATAAATGACCACACCCCCACTATCCACCCTCTCCACTCCACCCCTCCCTCCTTTGTGATTTAAATTGAGATAGGTCCCTTCACCTTTAAAAAGAAAAATAGATGAGCGGTCTGCACCCGCAAGGCGGTGCTCTTGTTGTTTTTTTTGTATCAAATTGTTTGTTTTGTTAAATCTGATAATCTGAGAAACTTTGGGTTGGGAATTAAATCTTAAAAACTTGAATATTGTAAGAAAGGTCTTATATTCAATATGATTTTCAAATGGACAGGTCAAAATGCGTATCTGAGTGCTAATTTGACGTTTGACTTTTTAGGAACACAAAGGGCCTGTGACATGTGCTCGGTTCAACCAGGGCACAACTTCCATCGCGTCTGGGTCAGAGACAGGGGAGATCATCCTGTATAATGTAGTGACAGGACAGGGTTGTCGGCCCATGACCACGCCAAGTGTGCAAGTACATAAAGCTTTTAGCATGTTCCTGATAACATAGTGTCAGTGTTTTGAACCAATATTCTGCCAAAATCTCTGCATAAATTATATTGCTTTAAAGTTTGTTGTAATTTCTTTTTGCTAAATATCTTGGCCAACCTTCTTGGAGACTTGCACAAATGCCTTTTTGAGGGTGCTCTACTTAAAGTGCGTATAATTCTGCTTCTCTTCACAGTTTGGCCACACTAGCTTGTAAGATTTGTGAATTATTTAATTCAAATGTACATAAAGTTGTCATCTGCCAAAAATATTCAAATGGTTCTTCTTAATTGTACAAAATGGCATCTTGAGCTAAAACTGGACTTGGCACTGAAGTTTTTATATCTAGGACATAATGTTTTTCATTCTTGGCCAGTCTTCATAAAAATGTACAAACTTTCCCCTTGGAGGGTTGTCTACCAAAATGTGCATATTGCTCTGCTTCACTGCACAAGTGGTGGTCATAGCTAAAAATTGAAGTATTTGTTAAAGCCCTTTTCTTTTCATCAAACAATTTGTCCAAATTTTCAAAATTATGCTTTTAGCATTACATTAGTCCCCATGTGATAAATGTTGAGATTGCTGGGACTATAGGAGTATTCAGATTAATGTAATGTTGAGTCTTTAGTGAAGCAAAAACATAATTGATAATACTGTTCAGATTCAATATTTAATAAATCTCTTAACAATTGCATTTAAATAAAACATTGACTGCAAGTCAAGGGGGATATACATGTGTTACAAACATGTCTTGTTTAGAATACTCAAAAAATATTTATGCAATCTTTTTGATTTTCAGAAAGTTTTAAAAATAGTAGATTTTCAGGTTTGCCAAAAGTTCAGTAAAGAATGGAGATACGCTGAGGGCCTTGAATTTATTCTTGGACTCTGTCGGTACTTAGACAATCAAGCAGGTCCAATATGGTTGTAAGACGTCTTAGCTGAACTCTGTAGATGTTGATTATACTTTGTTCTACTTGACCTTCAGGCAATCAAGCAAGTCCAGTATGTTCTTTAGAAGTCTTAGCTGAACTCTGTAGATGTTGATTATACTATGTTCTACTTGACCTTTAGGCAATCAAGCAAGTCCAATATGGTCGTAAGAAATCTCAGCTGGGGTCGGTATCAGACGATGGGGCCGTGAGTCTGTGGGACTGTAACACACGTCAGCTTGTCCACACGTTTTCCTGCCATCGGGCCCCGGCCACGGGTCTCAGCTTCTCACCCATCAATGACATTTTCCTGGTCTCTGTTGGCCTGGACAAAAGAATTGTCTGCCACGATATTCAAACTAAGAAGTATGGGATTTGTAGTTGTTTGGCTGAATGTAAACAAAAGGAGGACCAAATAGGATTTTAAACTTTGTTGTTGTCGGAAATATATCATAATGTAAACCAAAAGAGGACATTTTTACCAAAATATAATTGTATATCATTATTTTTCCTGAACATTTATTGCAATTAATTAAAACCCATCAACTCTGACAATCAACAATGATTTTGTGCACATAAGATAGTGCCCATTTAGTTATACCTGAAAATCGCAATTGAAATCTCTATTCTGAATTTTCATACCTGTAGTTGCATTTCGTGTATTTATTATGTGATCATTCCTGTAAAGAAAATGCAATTTTCCAATTTAATTTACATTATGGTCTTTGCAATTCTTGTTTTTCATATTTGAAACAATCCTATAATGCAAATGCAAATTCCCGCTGATTTCTCTCCAACAAATCACTTCTATTGATTTTACCAGAGTAGTGAAGGTGATAAACACGGACAGCCCTCTGACGTCTGTGGACACAATGAGTAACGGTATCAGCCTAGCTGTGGGCTCTACAAGAGGTCAAATCTTCCACTACGACCTCCGCATGGGCTTTGTGCCCCTTCTGGTGTTAGATGCACACAAGTCATCAGTACAGGGGCTCAAGTTTCAAATGGAAGTCAAGGTTTGCTATGGAGATGGTGTTCTTTCAGTCCTTTACCTGGCTATTTTGGGGAAAATGCAATTTCAGCATTGGCAATTTTTTCTCACGATAAGTAAACTGATTTGGAAAAAACTAATGAAGAAACTCTTTATAATGAATCAAATGATTTAAAAAAAATCATATATATCATAGTGATGTTTTTTGGACATGAAATGAAAATAATATAAAATCAACGTAAGACCGGCTTCAAACACTTGTTAATTGTCATTCAGTCCTACTAATCCATTGAATTAAACAATGACTAGTTTCTGGCATGCAATAAAAAGGGTCAGTTACTATCACCTCATAACAAAGGACTAATGACTTCCAAAAGAGACCCTTGCCTTACCGTGAATTATGGCGGACATGTTAACAAAAACTGGAAAAATTAACAATGCAAATTTCATTTTTTCTTAAATCAATGAATTAACCTGTTGACAAAATAGTCATTTTATTAAAAACAACAAAATGTCATGCTAAGCAAATGTAGTGGTTTTACGGTATATTGTAATTGTAGGCACAAATAAGGATGAATCAATTTGTTACCAAAAAAAAAAAATCTGTTTTTTGTCTGCAGGGTGAGACATTGAACAGCAAGCCTAAGTCTTCTACAGGGAACCAGCACTTGAAGCACAGACAGCTTCCTGCCTCACCCCGCACAGTCGGTAGGTTACACTACACCTGGTAGGCTGCACAGACTTAATTGCTGTCCGCATTTGGTTTCAAAGGATGCTGTTTAATCAGTAACAAATTGTTAAGCAATGATTTACTTGAACTTTCATTGACATTCTCTCTTAGAAAAAGTATAATCTGGCCTATGACGACAAATTGCCCAGTACAATCTATTTAAATTTATTTTTATGCCCCCCTTCGAAGAAGAGGGGGTATATTGTTTTTGGCCAATCTGTCTGTCATTCTATGTGTGTGCCTGTCTGTCTTAAAACTTTAACCTTGGTCATAACTTTTGTAATATTGAAGATAGCAACTTGATATTTGGCATGCATGTGTATCTCATGGAGCTGCACATTTTGAGTGGTGAAAGGTCAAGGTCATCCTTAAAGGTCAAAGGTTGAGAAACAGTCCAAGGGAAGTAATAATATTTAAAGAGAGATAATTTCTATTTATCATTTGGCAGGTACAAATCATTTTTACAAGGGAAGTAATATTTTTTAAAGGGATATAATAAAAAACAAAAATTAATTAATCAAAGCGGCGCAGTAGGGGGCATTGTGGTTCTGACAAACACATCTCTTGTTAACCTGAAAATTGACATTCTGGCATTAGTTTTAACCTATTTATTTTAGCTCCATTGCATCAAAAGCCTCAGACTTATTGAAACCTTCTTTAGTCCCTTTCCTGGGCCTAGAACCAGCACTTGGTGTCAATATTATACGTACACATTTTGGAATTGTGACTCGTATATATAAAAAAGTATTACTGCTATGAGTTTGAACCTATATTTACTTATATGTTTACTTGTATTATTATTGTATTATATATAATTGAAAAGTATTAATGTTAAAAGGATGGATATGTGTATATGTAACCATAATCAGAATGGAATTGTTAACTTAAGTATTTAGATGGGTTATTTTTAGTTTTTGGGACAAACGTTTCATGTAGGTGGTTTAGTTTTCTATACACACATTTATTGTTACAAAAACTAATCAAAGGATTTTTCAGACTATCCAGTCTTCTCCCTTATTGCTTATTTTCTACTGGTATTCATTGCAGGCAACATCCAGCATGAAATGAAGACGCCAGTTACGGGTGTCGACATGGACGTGTTCTCTCCTCTCAGAGAGGGTGGGTTTTGTATTCCTTGTAGAGGCACATACTGTGGTTTAAATGCAATACTAAAATATATGAGATTGAAATGTTTAGCAGATACAGCTTTGAGGTGCTCAATCCACAATACAATCTTGAAATTGGGTTTTTATTTCTGTTTAACCTTTCCCACTGAGAATTGAAGTTAAAATTGCAACCAGCATAAAACCAGAACAGCCTGTGAGTAACTTGCAGTCTGTTCAGGTTTTATGTTGTTTGCTGCTCATCAGTATCTTACGGTTGGAAATGAAACTTTAAAACTTGATTCTAGTAAAGAAGATTTAAAATTTTATTAGATTTGTATGAATAACACGTTTGGCTAGCTTAGTTGGTAGAGCACTGTACTACAAATCAGTGGGTCATGTATTTGATCCCCAACCCGGCCATAAAACATAACTAATGTGGGATGGCCATTCTCCCACTGCCTAAGATTCAAGTTACTGGCAAAAGTATGTGCACTTAGTATTGGTTAACAAATTATCCCATTAAAACTGTCAGTTGGTTTACTGACCGCTGTGATGTGACCCTAATAATGTTGAAAACGGTGACAAATCAAAGTAAACAAGCACAGAATTTTACGATTATGGTTATGTCCAACATTGCTGCTCAACAAAAAATATAAATGTTACATCATTGTTCATAAATTTTAACTGAACTTAACTAACTTGATTTGCAACTTGAATATTTTTTATGGCTAGGTAAAGAAATAAAAAAATGAAAAAAAAAAAAATAATAATAATAATTGGACATGGGAATGCATGTGTATCTCATGAAGCTGCACATTTTGAGTGGTGGAAGTTCAAGGTCAAGGTCATCCTTTAAGGTCAAAGGTTAAAAAAAATATATAAAAATTTCAAAGTGGCGTTCTGGTGAAGCTTCACATTTTGAGTGGTTGAAGATTAAGGTCAAGGTAATCCTTCAAGGTCAAAGGTAAAAAATAAAAAAATAAAAAGCCACGTTCTCATGAAGCTGCACATTTTGAGTGGTGGAAGTTCAAGGTCTAGGTCATCCTTCAAGGTCAAAGGTCAAAAAAAATTATTTCAAAGCGGCGCAATAGGGGGCATTGTGTTCCTGACGAACACATCTCTTTTTATTATTTTATTTCTGAAATACCGTCCAACCATCCCACCCAAGAATCCCCCCCCCCCCCCCCAAAAAAAAAAAAATTGTTTGGGAAGATAATGTTCAGGTTTTTTGCCGTTTGCTGCTTATCAGTATCTTACGGTTGGAAATGAAGCCTTTTGCAACTTGAATCATGCAGAAAGGTCTTAAATTCGATTTGATTTTCTAAGGGATTATTCAAACGTTTCAAAATGAGTAATTGAGTGGTTAAGTGTTAATTCTACTGTGGAGGGCTCTTCTGCTTTGTACAGGTTTCCAGGAGCACTCAAATGAGGACTCGGAGAACAGGAACAGTGATGGCATGCCTGCAGGAAACCCAGCCAAGGAGTGGCAAGCAGATATTTACTCAGGTATGTGGCTTTTGAGAACCATCTCCTGAATGAAGCTCTCAACTGCTATGGGTTGAATTTGTTGTTAAAATGTATTCTAGTTCCCAAAGACTCATTGTGGGATGAAAAGAGCATATAAGGTTAGTTTCTGAGAATATAATGTTAGTTTCTTTGTGTTATTTTATTCATCCTTCGAGTTGAAGGAAGGTTAGCTCATGAAGGCTTGCCTAGTGGTATGAGCCATTTGGAGACAAGATTAATTCAAATACACAGAAACACTAATCCGATGTTCTATTTATCCTACAACTTTGTTTTTTATGTTATTGTTAAGACATATTTTAAGGAGTCACTTTGTCTGTCTGTCCCAAAATTTCATCTGATCTTCACCAAACTGTGTCAGAAGTTGTATCTAGATAATGTCTAGGTCACATTTGAATATGGGTCATGCCGGGTCAAATACTAGGTGTGTTGCGCGAAAGAATTAAATTGATATCCCCGAGGTCAAGGTCACACTTTGAGTTCAAAGGTCAAAAATGGCCATAAATGAGCTTGTCCAGGCCATAACTTTGTCGTTTATTGTGAGATTTAAAAATCATTTTGCTCTTTAGTTCACCATCATTGGATGGTGTGTCGCACAAAAGAATTACGTCCATATCTCCAAGGTCAAGCACACTTTTAGTTCAAAGGTAAAAAAATGGCAATAAATGATCTTGTCCGGGCCATAACTATGTCATTCATTATGAGATTATAAAATGACTGTGTAATTTTGTTCACAGTCATTGGACGGCGTGTCATGTGAAAGAATTCAAGTGTTCAAAGGTCTAAATGGCTATAAATGATAATAGCATAATAATTCTTAAAAATCGCCATAAATTAGATTCTCTTGTTTTGTGAAGACAGCTTGCAAAACAGTCTGTGTCAATGCGGCATGTGGGGGTATACGTCACGTCTGTGACAAAGCTTTAGTTTGTGCTGGATACTTTGTATATTCTTGATTAATTGTTAGAAACTGTACTGAATCTAACCTCGAAATTATATGGGATCTTTCCTGGTTATAGCACTCAAAACAGTTCTTTACAATTCCGTGCAAAATTAGAATTACAAGACAAAGTATATACATGAGGGTGTGGGATAACCCTTACCTGTCATGATAAGCAGAAGTTTATCAGACACTCAGAGTTTTATTCTGTACAATAGTTCTTCCTAACATTTTGTTGAACTTGCGGTAGTCAGTTTTATGTTAAACTTGTGTGCGCATCATTGCTCCTCACCCGATCATCAACATCCTGGGCCTACAAACCTCAACTAACTAAAAATTATTTTTTCAAAAAAATCTTTCTTTTCCTTCTTCTTACATACTAGAAGGTTAACAAACAACAATTTATCATATCATGTATAATATGTGTTTGACATTATTACTGCTGTATTAGGTATATCACTTTTGTTCTTGCTCATGCGCATATTTACATTGTATGTTTTATATTTAATAAAAAAACATAAAAACAATTTAACAATGTTTCTTTAAAAAATCAGTAATTATATTCCTCTAACATACCAGATGGTTTACACTCAATAAAACATTTGAATTATTTATTCAACTAACTCATAATTTCCATTCTCTTACGCACCAGGTGTTTGACAAACACAATTCAATGAAAAAAAAATTATCCAAGAAATCATTTTTTTGTCCTTCTAACATGCCACGAGGCTTAAAAACAAAGACAAAACTGAAAATTATTTCTTCAAAAGAATCATTTTTGTCTTCTAACATACCAGGTGGTGTGCTCTCTCCCCTACATGAGCAAGTAGGAAGGGGCTCAAGCGGTGCAGGTTTGTCTCCCCTGGCGTTCCAAGGATTCACACCGCGATCAACGCAGAAACAAAACAGCCCCGTGCTGTCTTCCCTGGAGAACAGGATGAACATTCAGGTAAAGTTTTACATTTCCATTTAAATGGATTGCTCAATCAATAAAGGTTGAACATATAAAAAGTGGTATACCGGTAGAAAGAATAAAAAATATATTTTACACAGTAAAACGATGTTTACATTTTTTACACACAATATATCCATGCCAAGGCGGGTATTTTCCACCGTTTTATACCCTTCATTACTTTTGTTTAATTTTTAAATGCCGCTCACTTTCCAGCCATATCAGAAGAAAGTGATAAGCATTTATTTTGTATTTATATTCTCTTTATATACATGTATATCGACTTTACTCGCTACTAATTTTGTTAGCAGGAGCTGTAATTTTGTGTTCCTGGTAAAAAAAATGTAACAAGTTAAGTCGAGATATCGAGCAAATATTAATAAGAAGTAAACACTTATAACTTTCCTGCAGATATGGGTGGGAAGTGAGCGACATTCACAAATTTAGTAATAGTGCTAAAGAATATAAAACAGGGAAAACACCTGTCTCTGCATCTTGACTATCACATGATTTCACCCTCTGTAATACATGTATAAGGCTTTGTTTGAGATTTCATTTCCTGGTTGAAAGGACCCTCAAAATCCACAACAATTATTGTCCAAAGAATAATCGTTTCACAGTACTAGTATATGTTTTGTTCGTGAATGTTATGTTGTGTATATTCACTGTTAACAAGTTTAAAATTGAAAATGTATGGCAAAGTACAGGCTAATTGGAATATGTATTATATTTTTCACAGACCACAGTTCCAACTGTCAACATAGTGTCCGCAACTCCACAGGATCACGACACCAGCAATGGCATGCCAACATATACAGGTCTGACCAATGGAATGTCCACTTCACATCACATGACCAGTGAGGCAGTCATCAATCAGATGGGCACTGACATACCAAGGGAAAGAACTCCTGCCCATCAGCCGAAACAAGTTGCATTTCTTACTGGTAATGTTCAAGCAAAGATTTTTATCCCCCGCTACAAGGGATATAAAAGTGGCATTGTCCGTCCATCCGTCTGTCACAAAACTTGTCAGGGCTTTATCTCAGAAACTATATAACTATATAAGCTATCAGCAGGACACTTCATAGATATTAACAAGAAGTGCCATGCACAAGGACCTTACCCTACACTTTCTTAAATAATAGTTATTGCCCTTTTTTGTTTTTTTTCCCATCATGTAACTTTTCAGGGCTAGATATCACATGCCATACAAGACGTAAATATGAAACTTCATGGGTGTATTGATATCGATAAGGAAAAAAGTGCCATGCTTAAGAACCAGAACCCTACACTTCCTTAAATAAGAGTGATTGCACTTTGTTGTTTTTAGCTCACCTGAGCACAATGTGCTCATGGTGAGCTTTTGTGATGGGTTTTTTTTTTTTTGTCCATCTTGTGTCAAGCATTGTGCGGCTTCAACATTTGCCTTGTTAAAACTTTAGAGGCAATATTTATTATCCCATTTACATGAAATTAGATCAGAAGGTTTGTGCCAATGATATCTTAGACGAGTTCGAGAGTAGTTGAAAAACATGGTCGCCAAGTGGCGGGCATTTTTTTCCTTATACAGCTATAGTAAAACCTTGCTTACACTCTTAAAACCACATTTATTTCCAATCTTAATGAAACTTGGTCAGAACATTTGCTTTAATGATATCTTGGACGTGTTCGAAAATGGTTCCAGTTGCTTGAACAAAAAACTGGGGGAGGGCATTTTTCCTCATATGGCTTTAGCAAAACCTTGTTAACACTCTAGAGGTAATACATTTATTGTCTGACGACTTTGAAAATGGTTCCAGATGGTTTAAAAACATGGCAGCCAGGGGGTGGGGCATTTTTCTTTGTATGGCTCTAGTAAAAACTTGTCAACACTCTAAAAGTCGCATTTATTGTCCAAACTTCATGAAACTATGTCAGAATGTTTTAATGATATCTTGAATGAGATTGAAAATGGTTCCAGTCTGTTGAAAAACATGACCACCAGGGGGTGGGGAATTTATCCTTTTATGGCTATATTAAACATTGTTAGCATAAGTTACATTTATAGTTCACTCTTCATCAAACTTGGTCTGAACATTGGTTCTAATGATATCTTGGGCTGCAAAAAACAGGTCATTTCTTTTTATTTCAGGTGAGTGACTTTGGGCCTTTCAGGCCCTCTTGTTTTATGATCGAACTTTTGAGGGCTCTATCTCAGGGCTCTGATACAAGATTTCAACATGAAACTTCATGGGTGTGTAGAAATCAATTGGAAGAAGTGTCATGCACAAGGACAATAACCCAACTCATTCTAAAGAGAAACTAAGAGTTATTGCCCTTGTTGTTTTGTGTATGATGTAACTTTTCAGTTTTAAATCTATAGTATTTCAACACAAAACTTCATGGGTGTATAGATATCGTTAAGGAGATTTGCAGTGCATAAAAACAATTACCTACACTTAATTATTTTTATTGAATTATACTGTATATCAAGGGATTTGCATCCATCCAAAAGCAAAAATTATTTGGCAGGGCATATCAATTCAACGAATTGCTTGTTGTCCCCTACCGGTGAAACCGGAGGGGACTAATAGTTTGCACTCCGTCTGTCTGTCTGTCAGTCTGTCTGTCACACTTTTCTGGATCCTGCGATAAATTTAAAAGTTCTTCATATTTTTTCATGAAACTTGAAACGTGGATAGATGGCAATATGGAGATTATGCACGTCATTTCAAATTGTTCCTACATCAAGAATTCTGGTTGATATGGCAACAAATAAAAAAATTAATAAAAACATTTCTGACAATGGTGGAGTTTCACTGGTAGGGGACAATACTGCTTGGCAATCTCTTGTTTCATTTATGTTTGTATGTAAAATGGCATGCACAATTCTATCATGTTATTTACTCAGGCGGGTATTGTTTACACTCACATGCGCAACTTATTTTTGCAAGTTTTAGATTTCATTTGTCATGTTGGTTTATACAATTTTAAACAAAAGTATAAACGTGCTTAAGCTAAAGATTGTTCAGATTTGTCTGTCATTCCTTAAACCAGGTATTAAAAGCAAAAATTTGCTTTTTTCATAGTTCAATATCATACAGTTAATCTCTGTGATTAATGTTTGATACCTCCTAAATATAGTTTTATATATATATAATATAATATATATAATACAAGGCCATGCATTTTGCTTCAGAAGAGCCAGATACCTACATATTCTCCAGTAACAGCAACAGCCCATCTCACAGTAATAACGACAGTCACAGTCCAGAGTCCTCAAGGCTCTCCCAGAACCAGCAGATTGGCATGAGTGCTTCCCCTTGTTTACCTACAATGCATTATGGGGACTCTCCAGGAAGTGCGTATGGAGGTGTAAATGGTGCCTCTTTACAACATTACCCAACTACTCCTGATGGAGTGAACGCTCAATCATTAGTGCCAAGCGATGTTGATCTGAAACCCAGGCCAGTTAGAAAACACGTTTCTGACGATAAGTATGCAACAGTTGATGAGGAAACAATTACAAAAATCGTACGCAAGGTGGTTCAGGAAGAATTCTGTGCTATGAAAAAAGAATTGGTCAGCGTTATCAAAGACAGTAATGACGATACTGTTGATAGCTTACACAGAGATATTATGAATTTACAATCAACAATGCTTGTGGAATTTCTTCAACTGCAGGTAACGTATTATCAATGTGTTGTTGTATTTTCATATGTATCATTTAACATATTTCTTGAAGATGCTAGGGTAGCTTTGTGAATCAGAATGACTAAGTAACAGTATCCAACAACTACCTGGCGTTCTTTCATTCTTGCTTTTCCAGAGTTACATACCGGTACCATTTAGCCACTTCGCATTTATAAAAACCAAATTTAAAACTCAGACTGAGGAAAATTTCTATGTTGTTAAAAAAAATTCTAATAAAAAATCATTGCCTGGGAGCATATTATACCTATTCATCTAAGCCGGATTGCATGGAAGGCCTCAGGCTCAGACTTACTGAAACCATTTTTAGTATATTTCTTAAGTAGAATCAGTAACTTACCAGTACCGTAGGTTGTATTTCGGGGATATCTTAAAAACTCTCACAGTGTGGATTGAACCCATGACCTCTTGGTCAGTTGGCAGACTCCATATCCACCACATCATGGCCACCTTGCTGAACATTATTTTAGGTATGCTTTTTGTAATCATCCCTCGCTTTACTTGCTTTTCAGAATGAGCTGATTCACCTTCTAGAGCAATACTCAGTGAACCCAGACATGGTGGCAGAAATCAACCGTCTTCAGGAAGAAAACAAACGACTCAAGAGAATTTACTAGACAACAGCAGAATTGTGTAAACTGAAATCAAGATATCAGTGGGAAAATATGATATTAGCTTGTATTAGATTAAAAGGCCATTCAGCGACCATAAGTAAATAACAAATAAAAGATAATATATTGTTGTTACTAAAAGCTGAATACATGTAATCTATGCAGTAAATTTGCAGTAAATTTGTTGTTACCTTAAGTGAGCATAATGTGCTCATGGTGAGCTTTTGTGATCACCTTTGTCCCCTGTTAATCGTCTGTTGTCACCATTTACTAAGTGATGGCTCTAGAAGCTAAATGTATTTCCCAATCTTCCAGAGCTACATGTATTTCCCAATCGTTATGAAACTTTAGAACATTGTTCAATGATATCCTGGCCTTGTTCTAAACTGATTCACATGAGTCAAAAACTACATCACATTAAAAGCTTATGAACACACTTCAAGTCATATTTTATCTTCATGAAACTTGGTGTTAATTATATCTCTGCTGAATATGAAAATGGTTTCTGTCCGTTGAAAAACATTTCTGCCAGAAGGTGAGGCAGTTTTCCAAGATAGTTCATGTCTGTTAAAAACATGATCTTCAGGGGCAGGGCTGTTTTCCTTATATGGCTGAAATGAAAAATCGTGAAAACTATAGCAGTGATTTTTTTCTCTCAAATCTTCATGAAACTCAGATCATTTGTTCTAATAATATTTTGGCTAAGTTAGTAGATGGTTCTAGCCCATTTTAAAATCATGGCCCTCAGGGGTAGATCAGTTTTATTTACATAGCCATGTGAATACTTTAGAAGTCATATTTGTGTCCAATGTTCAGGAAACATGTTTAGAACATTTGTTTAGATTCTTTGATTCTCAGGTGAGTGATCAAGGGCCCTATTCTTTATGCAGATGTTTGTGATAATATTTTGGCCTGTATTGAAAAATGTGTCATATCTTGAAAACTAATAGACTTGTATTGGTATCAACTTCAAACTTCCCATGTACATAGATCTCATTGTGAGAAATAACTTTTGCCCTTATTTTAAGAGTTATATTTACATGTATTGCTATTGATTATTTTAATTAAAATAAATTTTGGCCATAGCATACCTTGAAAACTGAAAGAGATATAAACTATAAATGTATATAGATCTAAACATTGAAGGGGAAGTGCAATGCACACAACCCATGAATCCTGCTTTTATAACTTTCACAGTTGTTCCCAATGTGCATCTTCACACTGAAATGTTTAGCCATGTATTGACTATCTTATGAAGCGTCAACATGAAACTTAATTGGAAGCTTGAATTGTAAAAATATAGTTCTTAAAACTGAACTGCTAATGTACTCATATAAAGCATGCCTCTATGACAGACAAAATGATATATTAATTTGGCTTGTAAATTCCACAGCGTTGATCGAATCTGGTCCCAAATTTGAAAATATTTGAGGCCATCATTCTGCATATTTGCAAAGTTCATTAAACAAAGCCTACTTAGGTGAACAAAATGCCTTTTCTGATTGTGAAAATGAATACAAGAGTTTTATGTGATTTTCAAACAAAGAAATTTACCAATATTTCCTAGTAACTTAAAAGATATGAGCATTGAATTTTTTTGTAATACGCCATTAATGTTGTTTCTTCTCTCGAAGAAACAGTTTGCATTAGATGTTTGACAAATGAAAATGCTTATGGTTGTAATATTTTAGTCAGTTTATTTTAGACAAGTCCGATGCTGGCAAACAATTTATAATTATAAATTGGGAGGAGGATGTAGAATGACAGATCAAAAGTGTATTTACATTATATGACAGCTTTTTTTACACTATTTTTACAGCCTTAACTCGGAAATTAACAGGAATTTAAAATATATTTTTAAGAATGTTAAGATAAATTATTATATTTTATCATATACTAATCTTCTTGTAAAAAAACATTTTGCTGCTGAGCTGTAAACTGCAATACATATGCTTGTTGTTGACTCTTAAGTGAGTTTCACCTATCAATGAAGCAAATGTGGACACTTCTATGTGCTGTTATACCAGTATGTTCTCTTTTTGTTTCCATGGCAATGTTAGTACTTGTATGCCTGTTCAAGTTGTATTGTCTCTTTCATGTGCTAGTTCAAATAATTCATATGTATGATAATTCTTACGCCCATGTTCATATAGTAAGTGCCTTGGGTGTATGGGAATTTGTACCAGTCTGCATTTACTTTAAAACACTTGTTGATTTAAAGCAATTTTGCATTTCCATCTAATAATATGTTTGTATTTATTTACAATAAATAAACAAATTAACCCTGTGACTGCTTTCTGTTTTACATTTGCATCCATGGCTTAAGTATATTGTAAAAATATTCATTTTGCCTTGGTAAGGAGGCATATAGCAGTCGTCTGTCCGTCTGTATGTCTGTCCGGCATTCCATTGTCCATACTTTTTTCCGAAACACTAAGATATTGACCCGATATTTGGTGTGTGAGTCCACCTACATGACTTATAGATGAAGTTGGAGTTTCATGCCAGACCATTGATTTTGGCAAAGTTATGGGCTTTGGAATTGACATTTTCTCAATAATAACTGTTTTCCGGAGTGTTTTTACGAAACGCCAGATATGTAGCTGATATGTATGCCCCCGCCCCCCGGTGGGAGTGGCACATAGCAGTAGGGTTAGGGTTAGAGAGATAAGTCCAATGCTGGCAACAGTTTATAATTATAAGCGCTGGCCTCCTGCTCTTGAGGTACCTCTTCCTGTTCTTGTAATTGTTTTTTCATCCGTCCGTTTTTCAGACGTTTTTATATATTGAGCTCATTGTTGGTATGTGAGTCGACCTACATGATCAACAGATGAAGTGGGAAATTCGTTACAGTCCACTGATTTTTGGCGAAGTTATGGGCCTTGGACGTGGACTTGGTGATATATTTATGCAAGTTCCCATGCGCTTGGTTCTAAGTTTATTGTATACATGTTTTTTATGGAGTCTGTAGTTTTTTTTTATAGTTCACCAATCGTTGGATTTTCTCACATAGGTATGCTTTCTATTTGTATATTATATCCAGTATTAATATGCCTAGATATATCAAAATACACATACTAATTTGAAGCCGTTGGTTCATATTTAGCAGACACGGTACAAAGATTTTCTTGAATATATATTTTTTCACGTGTTTAAAAAAACATTTCAAACGGCTAAATTACTATTACTTTAAATAACATTTCTTAAGACCCGATTTAATATAAATCAATTAATATCGTGTTTTGTAGCAATTTTTCCAAATAGAGTAAAAGGAACTTGTTAACCTACATCGTATTTTGGATTGCTGATAATGCAATCTTTAAATAAGCATACTCCAATCGATATTCGCTGTATTCATCACTGACCTAAAAAATTATTTTTAATCTATTTACTGTTATGCCTTTTAAAACACGCACCTTACGTGAGTACGTTCATTGAATATGAATTCTACGGTTTTTAATTCCGATCACTTTTTTGAATTGAATTAAATTATCGACATATTAGAGGACATAATTATATCCCCACAAACAACTAAAGGATCGATGCCGGTATTAATAAAAGTGTCATATCATTGGTAATCGCGAGAAGAAAAATCATTTTGAATGAAAAATATTCAAATTATAACGAAACATCAACTTCTCTGAAAAAGATTTACTATATAATATACATATATACATATTTGATAGTGATTTTTTTCCATAGAAGTTGATTTTTCGTTTGATTCAGGTCGGGACTTGTGTAAAGGAGTGTGGATTATTATACATTGACTGCTTTAACATCTACGTTTCATTTGAACAGATCGTCATGTAAGTCGCCTATGACCGTTTTATTTGTTTTGAGCTTCTAGGAGCATGTCCCGTTAGCCACTGGGTAGCCTCAAGGCGTCATTGCAGGTGCCGACCGTTTTATCTGAAGAACACTAAACTTAACCATTGATTAATGTGTTCTGTGACAGCGAGTGCATCAACATTAGGTCATTGATTTGTTTTCTTCCGGGAAGTATAGTTATTCAGACACCACAGCGTTCCTGACGGACTAGCATGGTTTCAAAGCGGACGCTGCGACCGGAGGTTCTGTCGGCGTCGGATGAGGAGTTCCGTAAACTTCCTTTCTGGACAAAAGTAGAACTGAGTCACGAACGCAACAAATTGAAGGGGACCTCCAAAGCGCATGTAAGGCTTTTTTGTAAGTTATGCAAACTTATGTTTGTTATCGTTGTTTTATGATGTAAATAATATAACAGTGTTCCATACTTTGTAGGTATATCTTAGAGGTAAAATTGTAATTGTTTTACGATATGATTAATAAAAACGCTTTCTGTTATATTATGTCATTTAAGATATTATCAAAAACATGGTAATAAACGTACGGTATTGATTAATTACACAACTTGTAATCTGGTGCTTTGGTAGTTGAATTATATTTTCCAGCCCATGCTTGTGTCATATTTAGTTTCCGTACTTAAAAAAATAAATGGCAAGTAAACTATTATAATTAACTTTTCAAAAATCAATGTCTTGTATTACCATTTCAGAAAATCCCACCATATGAATTTACTTCTTAGTATTTTTTTTTACTTTTACATTACAAAATGATTGATTCTTATAAGGCCTGTCATGTCGGCCGGCGACCTCTCACAACAATCTAAACCATCGCAATTGATGTGGTAGTTTGCGGATATAAAACATATATGGTTATTTCTTTTTTGTGTGTGTATTATTTCAGATATTCTGCCGACCCCTGCTGGTTTTTCACCTGTCGACTCATCTGTACACGGGGTTAGTTTACACATTACCGGAAGTATACGCCACGTATGACCGCGCTGGCCTCCTGCTCTTGAGGTCCCTCTTCCTGTTCTTGGTGGTCAACTGCGCGGCTAACTTTTACCTGACCCTTGCCCATCTCCGCTTGTTCTCCAGAAACAAACGGTTAAGTGGTTACGCAATGGACACAATCAACACAGTTAACCGCGGGGATGTTAGCGAATCGTCTTCAACTTTAAGCATCATAACTGAAATAGATCTCTGTGCTAATCGAGATAAGCATGCGTTTGTCAGTAACGAAACCGTTGATAACTGGAACAACGGCTTTAACAAAAAAAGAATATTCGGTAATGTCATTTGCGTTGACATGCCAACCAATGGAGCGACCGGATGGAGCTACTGTGAAGAGTGCGAAACGGACGTTCCACCGAGAGCGTTCCATTGCTTGTACTGCAAGGGATGCGTCTTGAAGCGGGATCACCACTGTCATGTTCTCGGGACCTGTATAGGCTTCTGGAACCAACGATTCTTTGTCGTAGGCTCAACGTACACTGTAGTAACTGGTATTTTCGGAGCACATTTATGTCTGTCATTTCTTCGTGCATCCGAGTCGGTGACCTTCGTTGGTTGTTTATTACCGATGACGCTTGTAAACTGGTTGCTAGGTAGCAAGCCGTTTTTGATTTTCATAACAACTATTCATATGTATATAAATGCATTGTTTACACTATTAGGCATAGGTTTTCTCGCCACCCAGGTGAGGGTGATAACACAGGGGCTGACTTTATATGAATACAAGAAAAGGGTTCCCGTGAAGTGTTCCACGAGCATAAGCGAAAATTTGCGGTCGGTGTTTGGGGATTACTGGGCTCTGAATTTCGTGTTTCCATTTGGGTTTTTCGTCCAGCAGAAGGGAGACGGTCTGACTTGGGATGGGGTAAAGTTTGAGAGATGATCTCTTCAGAGAGCTTCGTGCTACGCTAAACAAATAATGAAGGCCACCATTTTTAATAGTGTATGTTAACTAATATAAAATATATTAAAGTTTGTAAGACTATAAATTGCGGTCAATTGATCGCCCAATACACGTGTTTATCTTGTGAATAAATATGGTTGAAATTTCAACATGTCGGTATCAAACAAAAGATCTTTGACAAATTAATAAACACAACCGATTATTTACTATTTTTAACGTCCCTTTATTTATGATTATAGTGTGTGTGTGTGTGTGTGTGTGTGTGTGTGTGTGTGTGTGTGTGTGTGTGTGTGTGTGTGTGTGTGCGTGCGTGCGTGCGTGCGTGCGTGCGTGCGTGCGTGTGTGTGTGCGTGTGCGCGCGTGTGTGTGCACGCGCCTGTGTGTGTGCCCGTGTGTGTGCGCGCGTGTGCGGGTGCGCGTGCTTGTGCGTGCGTGCGTGTTTTTCTGCGATCTTTGATATGTATAGTGATTGTTTAAAATCTTTATATATTCACATATAACATTATACGCATTCAGCATGTCTGACTTAATAAAAATTCCTGAAAATTTTCTCCAAATAAGATCATAATAACTGTGCGTTTTCAGTTTTACATGTTACAACTTATTCACATCGACGCTTGTATCTATTTTTGTGTGCTACAAATTATTGAAGGCTGGCATAAGTTTAGTTTACTAGAAATCAATACATCGGCATCTTAATTGATCGTAAAGCAAAACACCCATACTGCTTCTAAATGCAGGTACATACATTTGTTGTATTTCACATGTGTAATTAGTTAATTTACTTTATTGTGGAAAATAAAGTGTATTTAGTTTAATATTCTGAGTTATTGAATTGGATGAAAACAAATCGAAGTTGAATCGTGTTAACAATATGAAGCATAATGACCGGGAACCATTCATTAAATTTTAAAGCTTTCAACTTTCATCAACTTTCTCAAATCCGACCTCGACGTGGATTTTCATTGTCCATTTGTTTGTTTGGTAGCTAATACCGATATATAGGGGATTGTGTAACCCAGAGTTCAGGGGGAAGATTAAAACTATATATATTTTTAATATTTAATAATTTCACCATAAATAGCATATGTTGATTATACACCGATACTTAAGTACATCTTGAATGAAGAGAATCCGCAATCAAAATGTGGTTCTGAATACTAGTACTATCTCTTCACTCACACAATCCAATCATGCCTCATTCGTCCATTGGTGAAACTGTATAACAAAGAAGATAAAACTAACGAATTCTGAACGTGAAATAAATGCCCGATGTTTCATATTTGAATGTTATGCGTAGTTGTTCTTTCACTCATGTGAATAGTCTTAGTAATAACAAACACAAATGTGCGCTATACTATTTAATGATGTTAATACGTTGGTGGCTCAAGTGAGACTGGCTTATCAGATCACTGTACAATGTAATAGTAAGGTTATTCAAGCATGCAGCTATCTATAGTCTGTATCTAGTTACACTATGCAACATCCCCTTTGTTTTGTTAAGATGGAAATTTGTCTTCAATAAAAGTTTGTTATAACATATTAACAATTAATCATATTTATGTTAATATTAATAATTTGATATTTTGATCAATGTAACATAAACATCAACAACATTCTGAACATTTACTTAGTCCATTCATTTTCTGCGTATCGCTGACTCGGCTGCACTATTCTACCTGATCGTGTCTGATAAGGGGAAATGGGCTTATCTACAGGTACAGAGGGATGTTGAATATTCAATGCACTATTGTTTGTTGGTTGTTTGACCTGTTTATCAGTGCTTGAATGATTTCTTGCCAAAACATCAGGTGTAAAATCTGATATCTCTGGGAAATCCTCATTGGTTCTGATGAGGTAGCGACGATTTCTCCTGTAAACCTGACCAGAAGGTGTTTGTATTATGTAAGAGTTAGCATTGTGTATTTCGATAACCTTAGCTGGTTTCCAGAGTTTTCCTATCTGGAACCTCACAGTTTCATTCAAATGTAATCTGGGGAGCGGTTTTGCGGTTTTGTCATAATTGTTTTTCTGTTTATTTTTGAAAGTTTGAATTGAAGATCGGACAAAGTCTGGTTTAACGACTTTGGGCAGAAGCTGGGTAACCGTTGTAGGCATAATTGACCTAGTTCTCCTACTCATCAGCAACTGCACGGGTGACCGATTGCAATCTGAGAGTGGAGTGTTCTTATACTCTAGCAAGGCTAAGTATGGTTCATGGCCACTGTCTTTTGCTTTTTGTAGCAGTCTTTTTACAGTTTGTACTGTCCGTTCAGCAAGTCCGTTTGACTTTGGATAATGTGGACTAGATGTGACATGCTCAATATGCCATGATTTGACAAAATTACGAAATACGTCCGATGTATACTGAGGTCCGTTGTCACTGAAAATACGCATCGGAATGCCATGGGTACTGAAGCGTGACTTCAGTTTTCTGATAACTGTTGTGGACAGCATGTCCGGAAGTTTGTCTATTTCAAAGTATCTGCTGTAGTAGTCTACTACGAGCAAATAGTCATTTCCATCAAAATGGAATATGTCTGTGGCAACCTCCTGCCATGGACCCTGCGGAATTTCATGGGGTGTTAACGGTTCTTTTTGGTTTGAGTTTCTATGCGATAAGCAAATTGTACAGCTCATTATGTACTCAGTAATTTGCTTGCACATTCCTGGCCAGAACATAACGTCTTTGGCTCTTTGTGTGCTTTTTTCAATGCCCATGTGACCTAAATGAACTTGTTCTAACATGTGTGGTCGGAGTCTCTTGGGAATGACCAGTGTCTGCCCTCTAAAAATTAGGTCATCGGCTGTCGAAAGTTCGTCCCTGTGATTGAAATACTCGCGTATCATGTCAGGGCAATCTGACCTAGAACTCGGCCATCCTCTAACTATAGTCTGTTTCAGGGCTATCATCTGTAGGTCAGTTCTCGTCTCGTTTCCAACGTTTTCTAGACTTCGGTCAGTATAGGTCATGCTCGAGAGCACCGTGTGAACGTGAAGGTCAAGACCTTCGATTTCAGAACAGTCTGACATTGGCTGTCGTGACAGGAAATCCCCGATGGGAACTTCTTTCCCGCTCACATGTCTAACATCAAGGTCATATTTTTGCAAACTAAGCATCATCCTTTGCAAACGAGGTGGTGCTGCATGTAATGGCTTCTCCATGATCGCAGATAAGGGCTTATGGTCAGAATGAACAATTACATGTCTGCCATATATGTACTGGTGAAAACGCTGGCATGCGAACACTATAGCTAGCATTTCACGTTCAATGTTTGCATAATTTCGTTCTGTCTGTGTCAATGTCTTAGATGCATATGCAACTGGCTGACCATCTTGCATGATCGCTGCACCTACACCGTTCATTGAAGCGTCACATTCAATGCAAACCGGCTTCTTGGGGTCAAAGTAAGCTAGCACTGGGCTTTGTGTTATGACCTGCTTAACTTTAGAAAAGGCATCTGATTGTGGCTGATCCCATACAAATTCAACGTCTTTTTTCAGAAGCAATCTCAATGGGCTTGTTATTTCAGCCAAATTGGGGGCAAATTTCTGCAGATAAGTAACCGTACCCAAAAATGTTTCAAGTTCGCCGCGTGTCTTTGGTGCTTCTACATTGACACATGCCTCAATCTTAGTACTGTCTGGTTTCAGTCCAGATGACGTGATCACGTGACCAAAGAATGGTACTTCGGACAATCCAATACGACATTTGTCGGGATTAAATTTTATGCCATTTTCACGTGCACGTTGAAGCGTAGCAGTGAGATTTCTGTCATGCTCAATTCTTGTACGTCCACTTATTAATATGTCGTCAACTATTGTGCGTACACCTGTCAGGTCCCCAAATATCTCCTCAATTTTCTGTACAAAAATGTCCTGAGATGATTTTATCCCAAAAGGAAGTCGGAGATAACGATATCTGCCAAATGGGGTACTGAATGTTGTCAGGTAAGATGACTTTTCGTCAAGCCTTACACTCCAGTAAGCATGTGTAATGTCTAATAGACTGAAATATTTGCATTCAGCTAACTGTGACGTCACGTCGTCAAGTGTTGGCATAGGGTAATGTGGTCTTCGAATAGCGTCATTCAGTGCTTTTGGGTCAAGACATATTCTTAACTTTCCAGTGTTCGGCTTTTCGACCACTACAAGTGAATTTACCCAGTCTGTGGGTGTATTGACCTTAGCAATTATGTCATTGTTTTCCATTCGGTCAAGCTCTTCGCGTAGTCTATTGCGTAATGCTTCCGGAACTCTCCTAGGAGGATTAACGACTGGTATAGCATCTGGCTTCAAATGAAGCTTGCAAGTGCCAGGGATGACCCAAATACCTTCAAAGAGGTCTTTGTAATCTGATAACACACTTTCTTTATTTAATTCTTGGGATGGGCAATCAACAGTACATGTCAGCTGAATTAATCCTAGATCGGTTGATGTTTTCAGACTTAAGAGAGGTACCGACGGGGAATCTACAACATGAAACCACGTGCTCACAGTTTTGTCTTTGTGTGAACATCGCAATTTGATTTTCCCTACAACTGGAAGTCTGTTACCTGTATAGGCAGTCAAAATGTCAGTAGGGGGTTCCAATGGGGAATGAATGTTCAGACCATTAAACTCTTTCTTCGGCAGAATGTTTACTGAACTTCCAGTATCAATTTTAAAACTAATGGGACATTTATTAGGGCCAATGGGGAGACGAATCATTGCACGATCGGTAGAACAAAATGTGCTTACCGTGTCAATATTGAATCCATCTACATCCGATGTTACATCATGACTAATTGTGTCATTGTCCACAGTGTGTATATTATTGTTTTTAGAACGGCAACACTTTGCGAAATGGTTAAGTTTGTTGCACTTGCGGCACTGCTTTCCTTTTGCTGGACATTGTCCAAAGTTGTGAAATGTATCACAGTTGAAACACGGCTTGTGTTTGGTAGGTAGACTTGGACCTGCATCAGTAGCTGTCGTCCGACGTTGTTGTCGTTGGCGATGCGGTTGCATCGGTCTAGGGTACACTGGCCTGGATCTGCACGCGTCTACTTCGTTGTTCATGGAGCGCAGCTGCTCCCTTGAGTACTCCAGACTTTGCGCAGTCTGTACGGCTACATCGAGTGTCAACCCTGCACCGATGTTGATTAGCTTCTCGCGTAACTTTGGCGAATTTGTGCCAAAAACGATCCTATCTCGAATCATTTCGTCCGTCTTTTCGGCAAAGTTGCAGTCTTGTGCAATAAGTTGCAAGCGTGTAATATATGCATCAATGGAGTCGTTGTCCTGCATCTGTTTGTAAAACTTGTACCGGGCAAAGATCGGATTTAACTTTGGCTGCACGTAATTTCTGAAACGTTCATAATATGTTTTTATCTTCTTTGCATTTTCTGGTGAAATGTCTTTCCACGTGCTGTGAATGTCACGTCCTCTGTCACCAATCCACAATAAGAAATATGATACATGCTATTCCTCTGATTTGTTCTTCAAAGATCCACTAAACATGAGTTTCACGTGACGTTCAAATTTGTGGAATGCTTCGGGTAAATTGGACGAGTTCCAGTCCATTCGCGGAGCTTGGATGCCACTTAAATCCATTTTTTAAACTTATGTGATGTGGATAAATCACTCAAATTCTGACACCATGTTTCATATTTGAATGTTATGCGTAGTTGTTCTTTCACTCATGTGAATAGTCTTAGTAATAACAAACACAAATGTGCGCTATACTATTTAATGATGTTAATACGTTGGTGGCTCAAGTGAGACTGGCTTATCAGATCACTGTACAATGTAATAGTAAGGTTATTCAAGCATGCAGCTATCTATAGTCTGTATCTAGTTACACTATGCAACACCCGAAGAATACGTCTTCCCGCTCTGAACTCCGTGGTCAATGTGATCTGTACATCACTACACTACTCGAGGATACCTACACAAGTTATTAACCAATCAATTTAAACTAACAGCAATTTTAAACTAACAATCGCTCGAGCGTAGAAACCGGTCTCGTATCATTTAAATGTGGAGTGGACTCGATCGACATAATTATTCTAAAGTATCGTAAAATACGATATGGTCACAATTGCACCAACGCAGGATAAAAGGATTGTATTAGTGACCACCCTATCCGCAGGGCAGAAATATAATGCAGTTATAATTCGAGTATACAGGCAAGGATAGAATGGAGAGTAAGAACGTTTCTACGAAAAAAAGTTGATTAAAATGCATGGATTGATTATATTTAGGTTGAAACTTGTGTAAAGAAATGTGGATTATTGTACATTTATTGATTTTACATACGGTATGTGAAATAAACTTCTAAATATTTAGCAGGTTAGAATCAAAAGATCAAATCTGAGACTGTGCCGAAATAAACGGCTGTGAACAATATTAAAATAAATCAATAAAACGACGGACGTTTACGGATTCCAGTTTAATCGATCGCATATTACATGTGATAGGATGGCCACGAAGAGAGACGTACGGACGGACGCGGCGTACATAATGGGGGTAGATCTAGACTCCCTGGACCTCTGGGAGTCTGTGAGGGTGCTATCTGAGAGAAAGAAGAGACTTGGCATTGCCCATACCCAGGTATGTAGTACACGAGAGTCATACCCAGGCATGTATATACACTCGACTCATACCCAGGTCTGTATATGAGACTCATACCCAGGTCTGTACATGAGACTCATACCCAGGTATGTATATACACTCGACTCATACCCAGGTCTGTATATGAGACTCATACCCAGGTTTGTATATACACTCGACTCATACCCAGGTATGTACATGAGACTCATACCCAGGTATGTACATGAGACTCACACCCAGGTCTGCACGTGAGACTCATACCCAGGTCGATCTGTACAAGAGACTCATACCCAGGTATGTATATACACTCGACTTATACCCAGGTCTGTATATGAGACTCATACCCAGGTGTGTACCTGAGACTCATACCCAGGTATGTACATGAGACTCATACCCAGGTATGTACATGAGACTCATACCCAGGTATGTACATGAGACTCATACCCAGGTCTGTACATGAGACTCATACCCAGGTATGTATATGAGACTCATACCCAGGTATGTACATGAGACTCATACCCAGGTCTGTACATGAGACTTATACCCAGGTATGTACATGAGACTCATACCCAGGTATGTACATGAGACTCATACCCAGGTTTGTATATGAGACTCATACTCAGGTATGTACATGAGACTCATACCCAGGTCTGTACATGAGACTCATACCCAGGTCTGTACATGAGACTCATACCCAGGTCTGTACATGAGAGTCATACCCAGGTCTGTACATGAGAGTCATACCAAGGTCTGTACATGAGACTCATACCCAGGTATGTACATGAGAGTCATACCAAGGTCTGTACATGAGACTCATACCCAGGTATGTACATGAGCCTTATACCCAGGTCTGTACATGAGACTCATACCCAGGTATGTACATGAGACTCATACCCAGGTATGTACATGAGACTCATACCCAGGTGTGTACTAGAGAGTCATACCCAGGTCTGTACATGAGAGTCATACCAAGGTCTGTACATGAGACTCATACCCAGGTATGTACATGAGAGTCATACCAAGGTCTGTACATGAGACTCATACCCAGGTATGTACATGAGCCTTATACCCAGGTCTGTACATGAGACTCATACCCAGGTATGTACATGAGACTCATACCCAGGTATGTACATGAGACTCATACCCAGGTGTGTACTAGAGAGTCATACCCAGGTCTGTACATGAGAGTCATACCAAGGTCTGTACACCTGAGCCGTTAGCTGGTCTGTTCACGAGAGTTACAGGCAGTAGCAATGTTGCGGTGACAGAAGTACTAGTGTTATTGCACCGTTGAAGTAATAGCGGTATACCGTTATTGTTGATGTTTTTGTTGTAGTTGAGGCAGTTATTGTTAATTTTGGTGATGGTTATGATGATAATAATGGTTATAATAATGATGTGATATAATATGATGTTAATAAATGTGGTAATGATAGGTAATAATGATTTACGATGTTTGTTGACTTTGTACATTTGTAATTCAATTAATTACTCATTAATGTAACTTTATTGAAAGCTAAAATTGTAATACAATTCTTGCAAAACTGACGCTTTGTTGTTTGTTTTCTTTTTCAGAAACTTTGGCGAGCACTCACGGTATCTAATTACGCATCCGTACGTTGCAGTGGTCCAAATCATCCCGTACCTTTTCGGCGATTGGGACCACCGTATTCAGCTTTTCTGTAAAATAGTCTTTATGTTCACTGCTACAAATGGTCTTTTCAACTACATCGGAGTCCTTGTTTGTAATCATTTATACTCCACAACAAAAGCTAAAAAACATGTACACTATTCAAATGGATCGACTGGTGTATCTCGTATTAATAAGGTTGACGAAGCTTCAGACAAGCACGGGACCTGAATGGTGCGAGCGATGTGGTTAATATTGAAAGCGTTTCAAATGAACACGAGGCGGAATTTGAACGCTGGGACCGGAAAGAGATGCGCTGGAAATTCTGCGAGGAGTGTGACACCCTCACGCCGCCGCGGTCACACCACTGCAACTACTGCAGGGGATGCGTTCTGAAGCGCATTCATCACTGTTTTATTACAGGAAGTTGCGTGGGCTTCTGGAATCAACGGTATTTCGTTGTGGCAGCCTTTTATGTCATGGTTTCTAGCAGTATAAGCTTCCCTTTTACTTTGGAGTACCTTTGTTCTGCTGTGTATTATGACTACGAATCGCTAGAAGATTTGCTGCTACCTGTGGCGATATTCAAGTGGATACTCGGCTACCTTCCATCTCTTACGTGTTTGTTGATTGTTAATGCGTACACGGCCATTGTGTTGATGTATTTCGGAGTATTGCAATTCAAGACCCAGATTAAATTAATTGCACGTGGACTGAATACGTATGAAATGAATAAATCCGCGCCTGTAGAGTGCTCAAATAGCTTTAACGCCAATGTTAAGTCAGTGTTTGGTGACTTCAGGCATTGAATTTCATTTTTCAAATGGGATTTCTTTTTAGACAATCATGAGACGGAATCACGTGGGGCGCACTGAAATGTGTAGATTGAAACAAACCTTTGGTATAATAGGCCTGTAATTGTCAATGATCTTATTCTAGGTACGTCTCAACAATGGTTTAAACTTAAAGGGTCCTTTTCACGTTTTGGTAAATTGACAAAATTAATATATATATATATATTTCAGATTCGCAAATTTTCTTTGCAGTTATGATATGTGTGAGGAAACATTAATACAGAACGTTTACATTGCTCTAAAATATCCATTATGTGCATCTTTTGACGATTCAAAAACATGAAAATTATAAAGCGTTAAAAGATTAAATAATTTAGAGAGTTCTGTTGTTGTCGTTATGTTTGTGATACTACGAGGATACTCATAACATACATCTTTTTTGTATGAGCACGGATGGCCGAGTGATCTAAGCGATAGACTTTTACTCCAGGGGTCAGTGGTTCAAGCCCAGTTGAGGGTTACTTTTTTTCTTTCTTTATTTTTATAATTGTTGTTTATTTACTGGAGATTTAGATCCAATGTTTACAATTTTCAATAATAAGCATTTAATGACAAAGTTCAATACATGCCAAAATCTGTGAAAAGGCCCCATTAACATTTTATGTAAATGTGCATACGGTAAACTTGTTATCGTTCTTTTTAGCTTACCTGAGCACAACGTGCTCATGGTGAGCTTTTGTGATCGCCTTTTGTCCGTCGTCCGTCGTGCGTCGTCAACATTTTGCCTTGTGAACACTCTAGAGGCCACATTTATTGTCTGATCTTAATGAACTTTGGTCAGAACATTTGTCCCATTGATACCTCGACTGAGTTCGAAACTTGGTCATGCTGGGTTAAAAACTAGGTGGTTCAAGCCCAGTTGAGGGTTACTTTTTTTCTTTCTTTATTTTTATAATTGTTGTTTATTTACTGGAGATTTAGATCCAATGTTTACAATTTTCAATAATAAGCATTTAATGACAAAGTTCAATACATGCCAAAATCTGTGAAAAGGCCCCATTAACATTTTATGTAAATGTGCATACGGTAAACTTGTTATCGTTCTTTTTAGCTTACCTGAGCACAACGTGCTCATGGTGAGCTTTTGTGATCGCCTTTTGTCCGTCGTCCGTCGTGCGTCGTCAACATTTTGCCTTGTGAACACTCTAGAGGCCACATTTATTGTCTGATCTTAATGAACTTTGGTCAGAACATTTGTCCCATTGATACCTCGACTGAGTTCGAAACTTGGTCATGCTGGGTTAAAAACTAGGTCACTAGGTAAAAAAAAAACGAAAAACCTTGTGAACACTGTAGAAGTCACATTTGATGCCCAATCTTCACGTAACTTTGTAAAAATGTTTGTCTAAATGATATGTTGGTTGAGTTAAAAAATGGTTCCGGTCCGTCGAAAAACATGGCCGCCAGGGGGCGGGGCAGTATTCCTTATATGGCTAAAGAGAAACCTTGTGAACACTCTAGAAGTCACAATTTTTGCCCAATCATCATGAAACTTGGTCAAAACATTGGTTTCATTGATATCTCGGACGAGTTCGAAAATGGTCAAGATCGGTGAAAAAACATGGCCGCCAGGGGGCGGGGCAGTTTTCCTTAAATGGCTATAGTAAAACCTTGTTAACACTCTAGAGGCCACATTTATTGTCCAATCTTCATGAAAATTGGTCAGAAGATTAGTCTGTATGATATCTTGGATGAGTTTGAAAATGGTTACGTTTGCTTGAAAAACATGACTGCCAAGGGGCGGGGCCTTTTTTCCTTATATGGCTATATATGGCTATAGTAAAACCTTGTGAACACTCTAGAGGTCACATTTATTGTCCAATCTTCATGAAATTTGGTCAGAAGATTGGTCTCAATGATATCTTGGATGAATTCGAAAATGGTTACGTTTGCTTGAAAAACATGGCTGCCAAGGGGCGGGGCATTTTTCCTTATATGGCTATATTAAAATCTTGTTAACACTCTAGAGGCCACATTTATTTTCCGATCTTCATGAAACTTGGTCAGAAGATTCGTCCTAATGATATCATTGGATTAGTTTGAAAAGGGTTTCGGTTGCTTAAAAACATGGCCACCAGGGGGCGGGGCATTTTTCCTAATATGGCTATATATCATGCTTTTGTAACACCTTGTTAACACTCTAGAGGCCACATGTATTGTCCGATCATCATGAAACTTGGTCAGATGATTTGTCTCAATGATATCTTGGATGAGTTCAAAAATGGTTCCGGTTGGTGGAAATACATGGCCGCCAAGAGGGCGTGGCATTTTTCCTTATATAGCTATAGTTAAACCTTGTTAACACTCTAGAAGCCGTATTTATTGTGCGTTCATCATGAAACTTTGTCAGGAGATTTGTCCCAATGATATTTTGGACAAGTTCAAAAATGGTTCCAGTTGCTTGAAATACATGGCCACCAGTGGGCGGTGCATTTTTCCTTATATGGACTTCTGAATCTTCATGAAACTTTGTCAGTATATTTGTTTAAATGATATCTTGAATGTGTATGAAAATGGTTCTGGTCTGTTGAAAAAGGTGGCTGCCAGGGTGTTCACCAGTCATGAAAGTTGGTAAGAACATTTTGTTCTAATGACATCTTGGGCTGCACAGAACAGGTCAGTTCCTTTGAATCTCAGGTGAGCGACTTTGGGCCTTTCAGGCCCTCTTGTTTCTCAGATGACTTCATAAATGATTTCACTTTATTCATAAATATACGTAATATTTGATTTTTTTACAGATGACCCACTATGTATTGCATGTCAATATATAGAGGATATTTGTTGGATTCGGTGGATTATCGATTTGAATTCACGAGTGATCATCATAAGCCACGAGTGAAAAAATATATTTTATATGATCACGAGTGAATTAAAATCGATAATCGTAAATTTAACATGTATTGTAACTGTTCAGTCAAACTTAACATGAAGAAAGGTCTCAGGTAGGGGAAGTGCTATGCATAAGAAGCATACACCCAGCCTTCATATATTCCAGCTATTGCCCAAGTGAAGTTCATGCGGAAATGTTGTCCAGGGCCACAGGTGGTAAGCGTGTGGCTATGATATTAATTAGTAAAAACATCATTTGAATGATAAATAATCATATTATAACGAACTGTCAACTTTTCTGAAAAAAAATATTTCACTATCAAATATATTCATATATAACAAGGTATCCAACTCAAAATCACCCGAAAACGGGGTGCATCGCTTTGAACAGCCATTCGGATTTTTGCTGCGTGGTACGGCAATGCACATTTAAATACGCAACAAACGCATATTGTTCGTTTTGCGTTGACCGACAAGTATAGTCCTCTCACACTTTCTGATGGGAATTATACTGCGCACGGTTGCATCTGAATCATTCAAACGTTTCAAACAGAAAAAGAAACAACACGTCGATCCCCTTTTCGAGAAGTATGAGTCGAGTCTAAGCGTTGTCAATCAGCAGGATGTTAAATAAGAATACAATCATCGGGTTTTAAGATACTACGACACTGGATTTTTAAAAAATGTTAAAATAAAACACATTCGGATTTTCGACAATCTTTAAAGAGTATATACACGCTGGGTATGCGGATACTTTGATAACGGATGGCACCTCGATACCAGGTAACAACAAAAGCCACGCGCGAGAGGTAAGTTCCTGAGTTTTTTTTTTAAGTTATATCATAAATATGCCACCGTACAAATACGATACAAGTGCGCTCTTTAACACTATATAACATCATATCCTGACGATGTATTGAAAGCTGTAATTTATTGACTTTTAGAAATAATTAATACATAAAACGCAAACAAGCTCAGCGCTCCTTTTTATGGGCTTTATTCGCTTTAAAAATCGCAAGTAAATATTTTCGATTACACAAATTGTTAAGAAGCTCGTCGACCAGGGCCACGGAGCGTATATTGACAGGAGTTGAATCGAGTAGTTGACCATTACTGTAGTAAATTTAATTTTATGCAAAAACTAATGATCCGATTTTATTGGTTTATATGTTATCTTGTTGCTTATTAATTCCTCTTTCAAAAAAAATGTAACTTTTAGTATATTTGCGAAGTTATTAATGGATTCATAGCGAGTTCAACACGAGAAATAAACATTTTATGTTTTACCCCCGCGCGTTTAACCTTGTCGTAACTTTGTCACGTGACCAGCAGCTATCGATTAGCGTACATCGAAGTATGGCAAGCGAAATGCACATTAATTACTTAAACCACGGTTTAACAGTAAACTACTAGTATATAGTTTAGAGACTTTGAACCCGTGTTCAAAGTGCCGTTTGCACATAAATTCCTTAAACCCGAGTTCAAGAATTTGAACCGCGGTTCAAAGTGTTCTAAAAATAAATACAAATCTGTTATCTGAGACAACCAATCAGCGGAGCTTAAACCACATTTAGAAGGTAAATGCCGCGACTTCATTGGTCATCTCTTAATTATAGGGTTAAGAGACTTTAAACTGCGGTTCAAGGTCTTAAACTGCGGTTAAGAGGCGCGGAATGCACATTAAATATTTAACAGTTAATTATATAGTTAAGAAAGTTTGAACCCGAGTTCAAAGTGCCGTTTTAACATTAATTCCGTATTGGCCCTCTCTTAACTATAGGGTTAAGAGACTTTGAACTGCGGTTCAAAGTCTTCAACTGCGGTTCAAAGTCTTCAACTGCGGTTTAAAGTCTTAAAACAGGGGTTAAGACGCGCGGAATGCACATTAATTATTTAACAGTTAACTATAGGGTTAAGAGACTTTAAACCCGAGTTCAAAGTGGCGTTTGCACATTTATTCCTTAAACCCGAGTTCAAGAGTTTGAACCGCGGTTCAAAGTGTGTCTAAAAATAGATATCTACATAATTCAGAGACAACCAATCAGCGGAGCTTAAACCACAATTAGAATGCAAATATCCCGATTTCATTGGTCGTTTTAACTATAGAGTTAAGAGACTTTGAACCGCAGCTCAAAGTTTTGAACCCGTGTTTAAGGAATTAATGTTCAAACGGCACTTTGAACCGGGGTTCAAAGTCTCTTAACTATATAGTTAACTGTTAAACCGTGGTTTAAGGAATTAATGTGCATTTCGCTTGCCATATTATGGTTTCGCTTGCCATATTATATCGAAGCGCCAAGGTTATACATTTTTATCAGGTATGTGTATTAATACACATACCTGATTTTGATGTACCCACTAACGTCTTTTTTACTAATTTTACTTTTATTTCTCGGTCGATTTTGACAAATTATAAATCATTAGAAAGCCTATATACGTTTCGTAGTTTTCAGATATATAAATATATATGAAGTTTTTCTTCTAATTTGGGCAGCCCGGCGAGTTATAACTTTAACTTTTGCAAATATCAAACCGTTTCAGAATCTATATTTACGGTAAACATGGTCGTACTTTATACCGATATGTAGTGTTTATATTTGGAGTTCAGTTTTTAAAACTACATCTTGCTTAGGAGAATAAAATTCTGTATACGAAAGAAAAAAGGGTTTAAAAATGAAAGTAAATAAGGAATGAATTTGTATGAAAGTAGCGCGCGGTCATAACGCTCCGAACTTATGCTATGGTCTTGGCGATTATTCCTTGGGTTAGATACCGGCCATTTAATTTCCTTTGCCATGATTATTATATTTGTTTATGGAATAAATTGAGATATTTTGTTCACGAAAAATATCAATAAAGCTTATTATAATTGAAGCTTAATAAATTAACGATTACAGCTCTCGTTTATAACACAGACAGGGTGTTAATTTTATGATAAGACATTGTATATAGCGAACCCTCTTGATGTTTTTCGGCTTTGCATACTTCAAATAAAATAGGTGTCAAAACATTCATCGTTTGTTGTCTATTTTCAAAGAGGTAATTATGTATAATTATATGATAGGTAATTTGCCTTAAATTATCAATTAATTAAAATTATTTAAAGATTCTTGAAAATCCCGGGCGAAAAATATCAAGAGGGTCTGCTAAATACGATGTCTCGTCATAAAATTAACACCTTTTATGTGTTATAAACAAGAGCTAAAAATCTTTAATTTATTAAGCTTCATTAATAATTAGCTGTATTGATATGTTTCGTGAACAAAATATTTCAATATATTCCATAAAAATATAATAACTTGTAATGCTTCTTTGGACAAGAAATTGGTTCGAACCTATAGTAACCGCAGCATTACTCGTGAGATATTTCTTCCCATTTTTTGGTAAAACGAGGTTCGTGTTAGAAATGGCTGCTATATAACCACCATTTGTAACTTCATTATTATTTTCATCAATACTTTCTTAAAGGGATCTTTTTCACGATTTGGTTAATTTGACAAAATTGAAAAAAGTTGTTCCAGATTCACAAATTTTCGTTTAAGTTATGATATTTGTGAGGAAACAGTATTACTGAACATTTACCATGGTCTAATATAGCTAATATATGCGTCTTTTGACGATTTAAAAACCTAAAAATTATAAAGCGTTGCAACGCGAAACGATTGAATAATCTGTTGTTGTCGGTAAATTTTGTGAAACTACGAAGATTGCTTATATAATGCATGAAATACTACAACCAAGTATGCTTGGCAGAAATAGCCGAGCGGGCTAATGCGTTTTTACTCCAGGACTCCGGGGGTCACTGGTTCGAGTCCAGCTGCGGCTACTTTTTTTTCTTTTTTTAAATTTTATTATTGATTTTTTTTACTGGAGCTTTTAAGATCCAATGTTTACATTTATCAATATAAAGCATTTAATGACTTATTTCAAAACATGCAAAAAACTGTGAAAAGGCCCCTTTAAGATTGCTAAAACTTGATATTTCATAGTAGTACATAACCGTGTGTGGTATTATAATTTACCTCCCTTAGTTAAGAATTTGCCATGTAAAGAAAATGTGTGTAGTTATTTTTATCAGAAAAAAAGTATTGCAAATTTGGTGTAAGCTTATTAAAGGTTTTTTTTAAATAACTTTATCCATTTTTAGACCTTATTTTTTTTACAATTGGTGAGATTTGAATTTCGAGTAGGTTATCCGAATCAAAAGCTATTTGTTCGGAGATCCGTTTTCGGACATTGAAAAATGAAAAACACTATTTGTAAATGCTCAAGTTTTACTGATACAGTCGAGTTACCATTACCGGATCAGTAGCGAAATAAAGTTGTGCTAGTGAATAGCAATAAATGTTTTGATGCTTCAGTTTAATAAAATATCACTTTTGCTTAATGTTAAAGAAAACATTCTGTATTGAATTGCACTTGCAGAAAATATATTTTTGTGGCACATGTTTATTCACAGCGGAATTCATGCATTAACGGATCAGTTGTAGCAATAACAGATCAAGTAACCAAAACCACTCGTGGGGCATCTCAAACGCTATTTGAACTGTCAAAACGTGAAACTTGTATACTGTGATTAAAACATTGTATAAAGTTGATATGCTAATAAACAGTGATTATGTTGTATTGTATAGGTATTTTACATATTGCAAGCTATGGATTTCAACATAGCAGTCTGCACTAGACTAAAAAAACACTAACCATTTTAACCTGACCCATTTTTAGATCAATGGTAGTTTCATTCCATTTATATTATAACAATTCCTTTGTCATATGAATTTGAAAGGATTGTCAATATGTCAGCTTTGTTTTAGCAGTACATAAGTGAGCTTCTCCACAGGCTAGCTAATTTGTTTTTGGCAATATATTATAATTGAACAGTGAATGTTGATGCTGTTAAAAAGTTTAATAAGTAGGCCTAAATCTGTTTATTATCGATATCATACAAACATATGTTGTACACATGCACTATTGGTCTTTTTTAGTGATGAAACCATTAATTTTTCAATCAATAAATCTATTCACTCCTACTTGGATGGGCACTGAGGTTGTAAATCTTGAAAATGCTCCTGAGGGAGGCTGATCAGCAGGGTACTATTAGCCAGTGTTTTTTTTCACAAATAGGGGAATGGTGGCGGGGCCCTTCCAAAGGGGAAAAGCGCGTCGTTTTTTAGGAAAAGGGGAAAATTAAAAATTCACTCTTTTATATGTTCTGAAATTTATTATATGAAAAGACAGTCATGTATGTATGAATGTTGTATTCACAGCTGAATTTCTCTGTCCTTTTTCTAAAATATATACCAATGAATTTTTCAACATTAGTTTCAGACAGTTAAACCTTCATGCACAGTCTCAGTTTTCCTAGCCATTTTGAGTCTAATTGGGACTTTCTAATCAATAAAATGGCAAATGTGAGCATTTTTTATCAATAAAATGGACCAAATTGGAATGTTTTTATCATCAAATATTGACACAATATATATAGATACATCAGGCCTTTTCCTGGCCATTTTGGGAAAAGCATGAAATTCATATGAAAAGTACACTGATTCAGGAATTTTTTTATTTTATGTAACTCTTTATAATAATTCAAAATCATATAATATTATTAATTTGTTATATACTTTGTTAGTTGTTATGAAATGAATATTTATCATAAGAGAGTTCTTTCTAAAACAAATAAAAAAAAAAAAAAATTCTGGAGGGGATTTTATTCTACAAAATCGGGGAAAAATACAGGGGAATGGGGCCGAATATCGGCCCCGAAATTGCCATAAAAAAACACTGTATTAGCGTATAATTAACAGGCCATAAAGACAGTTAGCATGGCATATCTCTTACTTAGGGCCATATCCAATTACCACATGCTCTTATCAAGCAGACATTATCTTGAAAATTGCGTTTCTCCAGATCTCAGAGTATATTTTACACAGGGGTTTTTCTGCCTATTTTGGGAAAAGGAGTCTGACCAAATTGGGAATTTTTTATCGACAAAATTGTCCATCTTGTGAATTTTTGCTTCGATGAAACGGCCCATTTTGGGAAAACATTGTGAATTTATCATGCTTAAATACGTCAGTGGTATAACAAATAAGTTTGTTTTTATTTGTTATTTTGTCTTCTTTATATAAAACCCATGCAACATTTGGCATGATCAACGTTTATTCAAGTACTGCAATTTTGTTTTTCAGTTACAGTTACACTCTGAGATAAGAACTGTACAGTCAAAAACTTATAGCAGATATTTTTTACCAAAACAAACACTGTTTAGTCACACAAGTTACAGCATAATTTTTCTCTGCTTTCTGTTTTTGAAAGCATCACACAGCTCCTCCAATGTTTTGTCATTCAGATCTACACCTTCAATGCAGGTAAGCATCAGATGAGTAAGTTTGGTGTGTGTGAATGTGCTGCGTAATGGGGAGCACAGCAGGTTCATGGTGCTGAATCCTCGCTCAACCACAGCAGTGCTTGTTGGTATGATACACATCATAATCTAATAATCATAAGTCATAAGACACTTTTTTTTTTTTTTGGAGATTGGGATTTATTTTAATAATTTCGGTTTGGGATCGGGTCCGTTTGCTTTGGGAACGCCTCCGATTTCCGGAGGCATAGACAGTGCTGAAAAAACCCTGTTACATGAAATGTGCAGTAATTTTAAACCAAAGAAATTGTTTTAGAACAATTTATTATCCAATTTAAATTAATAGATGATGTTACACGGATGTACAGTGAAAGCAATGAAAATAATGTCATAATGAACATTCAATGTTAAACAGTAGTTATATACAGTTGTTAGGTAAAGTATGTAATTTTGCCACATTGTACTTCTGGTAGGTTGTACTTTTTAAACAAAACAATAAATAGATAAACTAATGCTCCATTGGTCATTGTGGGCTCGGGTACTACTTACATGTATCCGGGGTACTCTAAAGTATACTTACATGTGCCCCGGATATGGTAAATATACTAAAATGTTCCCGGAAAATTTAACGCTAAATCGGTCGTTGTAGGTTATTTTTTGTTAAATCAATTTTGTTCACATTAATGTCAATTTTCTGTAAAATGGCCTCTATATTATCTAAACTCGTACTCAAAAAGCATGTTGATGCAGTTTTTTAAAAGAGAAGTTTGTTTAAGATAATCGGTAGCACGTTTTACGGCAACGGATTTTTTGCGGGAATACAACTCGGGTACTGTCTAATATCAACCGAGTATGATTAAGAATATTTACTGCTACCGGATGTAAGTATACTTAAGAGTACCTGGGTACATGTTAGTAGTACCCAAGCCGACAATGACCAATCGAGCAGTACTAATATTTAACGTATTATTTTAAAAGTTTTGATTACTTGTATTTAGTTCATAAGAAGTGAAAAATGTGAAATATAATTTTAGTTTAAAAAATATATTTAGAGAGAAACTGAACTTAGTAAAGACAACTCAATATCAACCTCTGCACTGTGCCATATTAAAATATCAAATCATTTTAAGTAAAATACAAAATATTGAATACCTGTTTGTCAACAGCAGTAAAAGTAACACTACTTCAGTTAAAAACTAACATGTAAAAACAATTGGGCACAATCTCATAAAATACGCGGTACCCAAACACACAGTTGATTTCATTACTGGGATGGCTTCCCCTTAATATCCTTTTAGTGTTCTCTTTACATTAAATTTCCTCACTCATCTTTCTGTTTTAAAAAGTAAAAAAAAAATCTTCACAATATATGTATTTTTGATCACATTTTTCAACACTAAACACTTAAAAAGTCCTTGCAAATTTCATTCTTATGATATCTACAGCAAATCTGAAATATTTAAACATAAACAATGATACTATATGATTTTGCATACTGGTTAATAAAATGTGATTTATTAATTTAGGGAAAGATATCATATAGTTATGATAATGGCCGATTTGTTTTTACTGATAATAAACTTAAAATTTACAAACATATTTAAACGCATTTTAATGCAGGCTTAATACTGGCTGTCATATTGTATTTAAAATAAAGTTGTACTTGAACGCAGGCTGCTTGGGGTTCAATTACTGAATGCAGCCCAATCAAGATATATTTCATAAAAAATGTACAAGTTTTGTTTGTTTTAATAATTTCACTTTACAACTATTATATCATATTAAATATTTGAATACGATACATGGAATTCCTTCTATAAATGTACATAGAAACCACCTGTGTAAAGGCATATCCGTTAAAAATATGTTACTTGGTGGTGTTTACTTATATGGTAAAATAGTTTTAAGAGAAATCATTAAAACTAACAAATCTTGTTCATTTTAATGGGAAAAAAAGTCCGATCAGGCTAAATATTCAGTAATTGAACCCCAGTCTGTTAAATTCTCAACATCAACAACTTGATTACTATTAAAGTTTGCAAAAAGAAATATTGAATAAGCACTTACCTCCTGCATCTTCAAATGTAGCATTCTCATCGTGTACACAAAATGCAAACAAAATGAAAATCACATATTTATTGTTAGAGACTGAGCATTCACATTTGTCTTGTCCAGTGTTGTATGAACTTAATTATGATATTTCATCTGCAACTGTTATTAGAACATAGGAGTTCTGTTTCCTAAGCTCCAAGAGCAGACAGCTATAAATCAGTAAAGTGGCACACTCTGGGGTCAGTTTTATTACTTGTTAATTAATACACTGCTGATAAGCCTCTCTCATATGCATATTCCAGTTTGAACAAACCTGATACCCATCTAGGGGAGGGTGTATTGACTGTTATGCATTTTTAATTGATGAATGAACAGACATATGTTATGTTAATCATAATTATGTCTATATGTATCATTCACAGTAAACTCTTATTTAAACAAAAATCTTCATAACATTAGATTATATAATTCCCTTACAGCCTTAATACTTTATTTTAATGTCAGTAACACAATTGGATGGCTTTTCAAATGTTTGAGACAGCCCCTTTTACTAAAACGTTTTACTCCTGTTGATCCACTAATGCCCTAATTCTTCATTACCTTTAGGGTGGTGAAAAAATCTTTAAAAAACGGAAAACAAAACTGAAATTTTATGTTGTTTTGCAGGCACAAAGACTACAAAATGCCTCTAAATATATATGCATATAATTCTTACTTAAATACCAACATAGTTACAAAATGTGGCCGAGCTAAATGTCCAACCTCATTCTCTAAACGTGCCTGAAGTAAACAAAGTCGTATGTACATGTCAGCAAAACACACCAAAATTGTTGGCAAAGAGGTGCCCGATTCTGATAAAAAAATAACTGATAAAAAATATCGCATTTTAAAGAAAATGCCTTTAATATGCTGTCTGCAAAGTATCATATAAAAATAATAGCTATAAATTGTGATACGCATTCTTGAACATCAAAGTTATACGCTATTGGTAATGATCTGTTAATGGTAACTTGACTGTACTTTTAGTCTTTTTATATCTTTCTTTATTCATGGATAAATGATTTACGCAATGTTGATGTGTTTTTTTTTCTGAATTTATGGGAGTGTCTAAATGTCTTATGACCACTTATGTGAAACCAAACAGTTAAATAAATTTCAAAATTTAAAACAACAATATATATTGGCTTATTTGTTACATAATCAATGCCTAAAGGCCAAAGGCTAAGTATTGCAAATGTGATTACCTAGGATATGCATTAAAAAGCATTTTAAATGACAGTATTTACCTTGTCTTACAATCTGCCATTATTTCGTTCTATAGTTTTCCAATAAAGTGTAGTGTAATAAGGTCACTTGAAACAGCCTTGCTGTTTGGCTATCTCGTAAGGGACGTGGTAAGTGTCTTACTCCTACTCTGGAGGTGGTGGATTCAATCCTCTGTTGGAGCTCAGGATTTTTCACTTTAAAAAGTTTTAATTTAGAGTTAATCCAGATTCCACTCAAAATGCATATATATGTGCATCCAAAGGGAAGTGTTATCATTTAAATATGTATGGTAGTAAGTAGAGATTGTGTATCTATACAGGTTTGTAAAACAATCTTTAACATTAATGCTAAACATGCATATTCTGAATAAAAAGTAGCCCACATTATTTTTTTGCGCAACTCAGTAGACATAGAAGGATAAATTTCCACTATTTATACCTCAGTCACAAATAGAGACAGAGCACCGTCCGATCAGCGGACGTGGTATTTGTACGCGTATCAAGCTGGCGCCCAGCTGATGATCGCACGGACACCGCCGGGTTAGTTTGTACCATCCGGTGGTGTCAGAATTAATTTTAAATCTCACTTAACATTTTACCGGAAGTTGAGCCCTCTTGCAATCAGAGGTTGCCGGCCGATATATATGTCCCTGGGAAAAACCCTGATGTTTGCCGATACACGTACAATGAATCTGATGTCGGGCGATCACCAGTCGATAACCATGCGTTGATCATCCGATCATTTTTTTTTATCTCAATTCAATTCCTTCCTGGGCCTGACATCGGGTAAAAGTGAGACTTAATCCTTCATGCTTAAATATAATCCGGTGTCCGTGCGATCATTGGCCGGGCCCTATTGCAAAGAGTTGAAAAATATGTCTTCTGCTTATTGGACCGGGATTGGTCTCTATTTTTGACTGAGGTATTAAATTGTGTCACTCATCGGACGGCTCGGCTCCTACGTGTCCAGTCTTTCCGATGCTTGGAGACCAGACACATCGGCAGGGAACAAAATTATTTGTGACTGAGGCATTAGCAGGAAAATACAACAATTATATAGAAAGAAGCTTAACATTGTTGAACAGAGCTCTGCTAGAAACGAAAGCCCATCAAAATATGTTCTAGTAATAGTTTGAAATAAAAAGCTTTTCTAACTTGCAATTTCAGGAACAAAGTTTTAGTCATTTAATGTATATGGTTACACAGTCAATAGCATTGCATCCACATTACTAATGATTCATTCTTGTGTTATTTCAGTGTAATTAGTTGTTGACATGTACAAGAAAGTTGTGAGTAAAGGGTGCCTGGACTTCTGTTATATGAAAGTCAGATTGTAAGTGATCTTCTTGCTCATATTTATTTTCATTAAATTGTAAACATGCTCAACAAATTACATAATAAAATGTACTACTATGTAAAAAAGGTACATATTGATAATATTGAAATTAACGGTCACTTATTATATAAAGGATTTATGAAGCGAAAATTGATGCTATAATTATTTGTGAGTATTTCGAACATTATGAGGTCCCTTCCGAGCCAGATGCTACATTATGTGTGGACCAGGAGTGTCCCCAGCACTCCTACCTAATTTACTTACCAGACTCACAAAAGTGTGGGCGTATTTTGAATAAAAGTTGCAATTGCCAGCTATTTTGTTTTTATAAAAGAGTTATCAATTTTTCTGTGGTCTTGTGTTGTGGGGGCAAGCAGGAGTAGCAGGGTTTAAACCCCACCTATCCAGTATGATGACAACCAACCAAACGCACATGCTGCCGAAATCGGGAATTGAACCCGGGTCACCTAGGTGATAAGCGAGTGTACTAACCACTGCGCTAACCAGACAGTCAATTCTTTAATTATGATGATAAATAGAATACTTTAAGCACAAATACACCCCATGTAAAATATGTTAGTAGGTATTGAGAAATACAGCCTCTGTTGAATCACTAGGGACTTTGAGGAGGGCACACACGCACACATCGACATTGTAGCATTCAAACAGATAATCCTAGAGGCAGCTCAATCCATGTTTGGACTGGTCAGTATTTTGATCATTTAAATCAATTTTTCATATGGAGGCAAATATAAGATAATAAAATATTCAAGAAAAATTATTACATCACAAAAGCAATTATGAATATGCTTTGCCCAAAAAAAATATAATTATACTAGAACTTGATGTCAGGTTTATATAAAAAAAACTCTAAAAGAACCCCTGATATTGTTTATACATGCAAAGGTACTAGGAAATACAAAACTGAATATAATATTACCATGGCTCTCCCACAAATACACAATTAGCCCACAATATCTTCAATGAAATATTGATGGCAATTTAAATAGTATATATTTATTGCACTGACTACTACCTAGTATTATTTACATTAAACAAGTTAAGTGATATTGATGTTCCAATACCTGGTAATAATCTAATACTTTGGTAATGTTATTGTAAAATTGATTGTTGCAAATAATTTGTTAAAAAAAAGAATGTTTGAATGCCTTTAAATGTTTTATGATGGGTCTCCATTGGAACATGGATGATATATATATATGTTATTGGATTATAACAAACAATTACCCCTGTAAGAATTGTGTTCAACAGTCTTTGATTTGTTTTAGTTTTCAATTAAAAAATAATTATATCCGATTATAAATCAGAATTAGTATGACTAATAGATACCACATTTATTACATGAATGAATTCTGTTTTCTGTTTATATTTGTATAATTGAATGCTATTAATAAAGGTAATAAAGTAATATAATATGAATTATATTGTCATTTGCACTTTTGAATGATGTTGTAATGTATATAATTTAAAGCTGTTGCACTTTGTTGTAGGCTCTGTCATGCAGTTTGATAGATGTATTGATCTATGAGAAGTCTTCACGGACAGCTGTCTTGAGAATACCAAATATCAACCTCTCCAAAATCTGGTCAGCCCTCTCTCTTTACAGTAACATGAATGGACTGTCGTGCGCCTTTCGCATCCTTCAGGTATCTGTCTTTTTTCTGTCAGCTCACTCGGTACATTTCCATGAATGAACTGACCTTTCACATTTGTCAGGAATCTGACTGGTTTCTGGTCAGCCCTCACTTTGTACAGTACCTTAAATGGACTGCTATGTGCCTTTTGCATCATTCAGGTATCTGCCTTGTTTATGTAGTGTGTCATGATTGATGAAGTCTTAATTAATTACAGTATTATCTTTACTTTTATTAATTTTATTATCTTTAACATTGGTATACATAAAGAATAATACTGACAACTTAGATTTTGTATTGTTTTTGTAATTTTTAGCTCACCAGGGCTAATTTAAAATAAGAAACAAAGCTTGTGAACACTAGAGGCCACATTTATTGCAGAATGGTCATTAATTTGGTCAGAACATTCGTATCAATGTTGACAGGGTTTAAAACTGGATCACATGGAGTAAAATACTTGGTGAATTGTTTAATATAAGAAAAATCTTTTGCCCAATCTTTTTTAGACTTGGTCAGATTTTTTTATCCTAATGATATCTCTGAGCGTGTAAAAACTGGGTCATGTGGATTCTAAAACTAGGACACTGGGTCAAATTAAAGAAAAAATTCGTAAAAATTCTAAAGGCCAAATTCATTGTCCAATTTTCATGAAAATTGTTCAAAACATTTGTTCTCATAGTTTAAAAACTGGGCATGTTTGGTCAAATACTAGGTCACTATTTAAAGTTTAAAGAAAAGCTTGGGAAGCCACTACAGTAGGGGTCATATTTTTTTGGCCTATCTGTATATAACTTGGTCAGAATATTTGTATGTTAGAATATCTCAACAGAGTTAAAAATGGGTCATTTCGGGTCAAAACTATGTCACATACATTTAAAGAAGAAGCTTATGCAGTCTAGAAGTCACATTTGTTTGGGCAATCTTCATGAAACTGGCTCAGGTTTGTTGAAATGATTTCTCCAATGGGTGAGGCAAAGCTCCTGACCATCGAAAAACATGGCTGCCATAATGCATGCGGTAGTTAAACCATTGAACACTTTGGAAGGCACATTGTTGATCCAGTCATCTTGAAACATGCACAGAACATTAAAAAAAAATGTATACATCTGAGAGTGGGATGTTTAAATCATGGCTGCCAGGTGTTGGGGCAGGTTTCTTTAGTCTTTTGTGAAACCTTGTGAACGCCGCATGCTCAGTTCCTTAGGGCATTTGGCCTTAAGTGAATAAAACTTATTTAGATTATAAATGAATAGTGTAAGTATAAGTCAATGACTTATAATTAGTTTGAAAGTTACATTTTAGTGAATGTTTAGCACTTCACAAAATGCACACCTTGATAACTAGAGGCAAGTTTGGCAGCAATAATATAACCTGTGAGAAACAATTGAGAACGTCCCAAATGTAACGTATAACAACCCTCATGGCATGATTATTAATGTCAATATTATTAAATGTTTATATATATTAATGTTGGAAAATTAAATCGTTTAGAGGTACATTTATGTCAAATGTTTGACTCTTGCTTGTTATTATATGGGCACTTCATCAGTTAAAATGTTACATATGTCTCAACTGGTGGCCCTTAATAACATATAACATATACTTTTCTGACGTTGAACAGACTTTTGTAATATTTAATAATTTCCCCCCCCCCCCCCCCCCAAAATTTAAATTTTACAAAGGGAAGCAATTTCTTGTGATCAAAAATACACTTCTAGGCTGATGATACCTCCCTTGTTTTAATTTAGATTTCTTCCCATCTGATGGTACTGTCTAAACACATACTTTTCTGAAATTTAACACAATTTTGAAATAAAATCCCTCCCCCACCCATGTCAGTATTGAAAAGGAAGCAAATGCGTGTGTTCGAACTTACAGGGCTAAGCTGATGTTACCTTCCTTGTTTTGTTACAGTTCTCTCCCCATCTGATGACTATTAAACACACATTATTTTCAAATGTTAAACACAATTTTATAATATAAATCATTTTCAACCTCATTTCAATCTTTAAAGGTATTAGACTGTAGAGGGCTTAACTGATGTTAACCCCCCTGTTTTATTTCAGATCTCTCCCCATCTGATGGCATTGTCTGGGAACAGTCGCTTAATGTCTTTGGAAGTGGTTGAGCATTGAAGAAGTTATCTGGGTCTGACTTCATTTCAGTGCACTAATTGAATGAAGGATGATACTGTTAGCATGTAAATATGCAACTAAATAACCATACAAATGAAGTTATTTCAAAACGTTGCTGATAGTTGGTAGTATTTCTGACATAGTACTAGTGCAATGGCTTTATAATAAGGATGTGTATGGGCAAGTTATACAATATGTTTCCATATACTTGTGAAGAAAACAGGTTTACATCATATTCAGTTTAAACAAATTAAATTTGAAGTTGTTCCATAAGGCGTATTCAAGATTCCTTAACGAAGGCTTAAATTTAATTTGAACAAAATCTATGGAGAGACTAAAGTCAGCTGTTAGGAAATATCTTGGCAAAAAAGTTAATGCTGCAGTTTTGTATTATTATTTATCAGCAGTTGATAAAGGCTTGAAGCCAGCATATTTGTATGATGTTGGTACGGTATCCATCCCTGGAGTATTAAAACTTTTATCTGATTTAAAAGAACACAGATTGATAATTAATAATTTCAATGTTATTGAGTTAGGAACAGATTGCTTAATTGTTAATGTGGAAGAAATTAAGAAGTCCAGTAAAAGGTTTCTTGCAGATCATGTCCATAATTGTTTTATTAATGTCTCCCATGCTGTTGGTAAACCTGAGGTTGGAATAGAACTGAGTGCTTTAAATGAAATGAAAAAAACTCTTGAAGAAACGTTAACAGAATTAGACGGGTCTCAAATTAAACACTGTGTGATGACGGTATCTGACAGTTCCAATGTATCAAGTTTGTTCGGTGTATTGCTCGACTATCCATTGGTGTATTGGTACGATGTGAGTGAAGGCAACTGCAGTGACACGTGTCTGAACATGGTGGATCTTACGGTTGTCTCCGTCAGAACTACACTGGAATGTTGTGTTGTGCAGGACGACGCGAAAGAGGTCAGGCAGTCATTTGACAAACAGGTCCTGTATCAGTTCAGCTACCCATCGGCATTGAAAGGGCACTGTGAGCAGGTGGTTGTGAGATGGAAAGAGAAGCTAGCAGACAAGTTGAGATGCTCCAGTGATGTGAAACAGTTTGAATTTGAAAGCCAGAATGTTTGCATGGAATCTGTGGTTTTATGATTTGATATAAAGCTATTATTGGTTGAAATCTGTGTGTAATGGTGTGAATGAAATTATGTTTTGTTTATAACAGGACCCCCAAAACTTTTTTCTTTTTTTATTTCACTTTTTTGTGGGTATGTGTGTGTTTATATGTATGCATTATCAATTGTAATGTAGTAACAAATTTCCAATTCAGTTTTATTCATCCTGTTTGAGTTATTCGTTACCTTACTGATCTTGATTAAAATCGAGTCCTGCTCTAGGAAAACTGATATTTTTCATGTGCTTAAAGTGTTTTACAGATTAGCCAATTCAGGCTGCACAGGCTATTCAGGGACGCCATTTTCTCACATAAATTGGATTTTCTACAAGAAGACACTACCTTAAAACAAAAACAAAAATGCCATAAAAGTGGCAAATGTCGTCCCCTAAGGCTTATGTAAATGCATTAAGCCTGGTTTTCCCAGAGCTCTGCTCAATTAAATACAAGCATTGTCCTGTACTAATTGCATAGCAGCTACACTCTATATCTGGCACACAGTATCATTAAGGAGAGTGGTAAAATGGACCATTTTAGTTTAATTTAATATTTGTTATAAAAAAACTCAAGGTTTGTTTTATTGAATAATTGTGTTATTGAGTTTTGAATATATATGCTGTAGACTAAGTGTTTACCATTATGATATATTAATTGTTTTTATACAAACACATATGGCATTATTAACTACATTCACTGATAATGTTACCAATAGTATAGCAAAGTTGGTCAAAGCTGGAGTCATGGTAAGAATCTCCATCACTTATATATTTGTATCACATTTTTAACATGATTTTGTTATGCTTTTTCTTTGCTTATTATGCCCCCCTTCGAAGAAGAGGGGTTATATTGATTTGCACATGTCGGTTGGTTGGTCTGTCGGTCCGTCCACCAGGTAATTTCCGGATGATAACTCAAGAACGCTTGGGCCTAGGATCATGAAACTTCAGGTTCATAGATCATGACTCGCAGATGACCCATATTGATTTTGTGGTCACTAGGTCAAAGGTCAAGGTGACCCGAAATAGTAAAATGGTTTCCGGATGATAACTCGAGAACGCTAAGGCCTAGGATCATGAAACTTGATAGGTAGATTGATCATGACTCGCAGATGACTCCTATTGATTTTCAGGTCACTAGGTCAAAGGTCAAGGTCACAGTGACCCGAAATAGTAAAATGGTTTCCGGATGATAACTCAAGAACGCTTAGGCCTAGGATCATGAAACTTGATAGGTAGATTGATCATGACTCCCAGATGACCCCAATTGATTTTCAGGTCACTAGGTCAAAGGTCAAGGTCACAGTGACCCGAAATAGTAGAATGGATCCGGACGATAACTCAAGAAGGCTTATGCCTAGTGTAATGTACTGCTACCATTTAGTACCCAGCCTATAATTTAGCCGCTCTTGTCAGGATGGCTTCAAAACAACTGTGGTTCATGTTTTCAATATCTTTTATTTGCAGATACTAAAGGTTACTAATATTATCGCATAATAAAGTCGACATGTTTCAAAAGGCACTTCAATGTAGACTTTAAACACAGATCTTATAACAAGTATTTTCGTATAGCACAGATAAATTCTTGAGCTCTCTGGAGTTCAAAAGACATATAATGAATCATTTTAATGTACTAAATACTGTAACCAAAGATGTAAAGTTAGTTTTAACTTGTAAAATAGCTTACCATTCTCTGAATGGAGAAGATCTGACAATAAGATCTAAATAATTAATAAAGATCTGATTTTTATGCCGTAATGAACGTTACGGAAGTTTTTGTGATCATGAAAGATACCAAATGTTGTTTATCCGCGCTATTTATACCTGCCGCCCAGCAACTTTAGGATTCTGCGTGATTCTGCGCACTTATGTCTTAGGAATTTGGCTAAGCCAATCAAAACGACTTAGGATTGCGACAACCAATCAAATGCATTTAGGAATCCTAAACAAAGTTCTCTAGCGGCAAAACATTCAACAATAATATATATTTTAACTAACAAAATAACATTTTAGGAACAAATATAGATGAGCAAAAGATTCTACATCTAACAATAAACAATTATACTTCTCTCTGACCTAAACAAAAATGCAGTTATGACAGAAAAGAAATATTAGGGTACAATATATCCGAAATACTTCAACAGCTGAAATGTACTTTTTAGGAATGGCGAATTGTACACATATAACAACATATTTGAACATTTAATGACTATAAATAGTGTCTTAAAGTAACGTATAGTCGTATTATTATAATCATACAATGTTAAGTCACTTAGAAATGAATATAACCAATAGAATCATTGCAAGATGACGGTTGGACTTGCCTCCTTGAAGTTTTGGAATTTAACATTTGTTTATAATCATTAGACAAAACATATTTAAATGAATACTCTATCAGTTGATTTAACAATTAAACACTTCAACCATAATCTTGTGTATGGGATAGTGTAATGATAATATAAACAATAGCAGTTTGTTTACATTATGAAATAACAGATAATAAACAAGTTAATTAATACTCCAGGGCCTTACATTTCCCCTACCTTAAAGAAATAAACTTCTCCATCACACAATAAGAATTGCATAGTTTATCAACAAAACATGTTATTTATAATAATAACATTAATTTCATTCTTACTTCAGTTCAGGTTTCAACATGCGGCTGTTCTTTCACAGTTTCCAGGTAAGAATAGCACTTTTCAAGACTATAATGTTCATTATTAAAATGACATTGAAACACTGTTCAGAGGTTAATGTTGATGCCCATGTGGTAGGCACACAAGTCCACGAAACACAATTCAATATAACACATAAAAGGTTCATGTTTAAATTATTGTCTTTAAAGTTCATGGCACATAATCATTCATGAGAGTCCATGAAACACTGTTTACTTATTATTCACAAAGTCCATGAAACACAATTCAATAGCACACACATTAAATATCCATGTTTAAAGTACACATGTTTTACCATTAACGTCCATGGCACATAATTCAATGTTATGCAACTTCATAGTATGAATATTTCCACAGTAAATGTTCACGCAAGATATAATGTCCATAATTCATGAACAAATCTTCACAACAATACACTTATATTCGGTTTGCAAATTATCTTGACAAACACAGTCCATTTTGAAAATTTTCGCTTTAAAATAACATTTACATTCTAACATTCTAATGTGACTGATTTTTCCAGGAGCGTTGAAGACTTCTTGAAGAGAGGAGTTAGAGCCTTCAGAAGATCTGTCTGATTAGCAAACGGGGACTGGTCCTTTCCATTCGCGATGTCCAGGAGAGATTGATAAGTGTAGAGTCGGGCCTTTGCCTTATTATCCAGGGGAAAGCCTGCAGAGCCGGGGAGCACAAGAAAGTGGAAGTTGTGTATCAAGAACGATCGCTCTGGAAGAAGGAGTGAAGAATTGTTTTCAGTCTGTGTAAGGGACATGCTGGCGAATTCCACAGCCAGAAGACGCTGATCAGGGGTGAGTTTTTCGCCAATTCTTGGGGGGCCATAAAAGATTGGGAAGAAGAAGTATGGACTCTTCTTCAACTGTTGCCCAGTCTCGCTTGGCTGAAGGGAAGAGAGGCATGTTTCCATCAACGAGCAGGGATCGAGCTTTGAATCTAAGCAGTTTTGCAGATGGAGTAGGTTTGTACATGTTGGCAGCTGGAGTGGGAGTGGCAATTGTATATAACTCATCTTGGGCTAGTGGAGTGGGTGTCGCTGGAGGAAGATCTTGAAGAGTGTTGGATTGAAAAGGAGAAGCAGGAACAGGGGTTTGAAGATCATCTTGAAGGGGTGAAGGTGGAGCGTAGTTTGGTGCTGCTGGAGGAAGATCTTGAAGTGTGTTGGATTGAAGTGGAGAAGCAGGAACAGGGGTTTGGAGATCATCTTGAAGGGGTGAAGGTGGAGCGTAGTTTGGTGTTGCTGGAGGAAGATCTTGAAGAGTAGAAGTGCCAGAAGGAAGCGGGGATAATGCGGCGGGTGCAGGAAGTTCGTCGAATAATGGTGTAGCGAGGGTAGCTGCTCTTGCAGGTTCTTGTACAGGTGTTGAAAGTCGAGTTGTAAGTGGCTTGTTGATAGTGGATAAAGATGATGTTGTGTCGGTGATTTCCTCAGAGTGAATAGAAATTGGAGACGGTGACCGGAGGGATCTTGCATCGTCATCATCAGCCATGCAGAAAGCCTTGAAGATTATGTTATCCTTTTTTCTGATAGAATGTATGTATGACGATCTTATTCCAAGGATTAAGGCAACTTCTTCTAACACAAGGGAACTGTCATGAAATGTTGACCACCGGCCGACGGGTTCGATGGCGTCCTTAACAAGGAATTCGCGCCTCTTAAGAGTCTCCATGGCACGGCGGTCAGTGGAGATATTCCTGTAAAGACGGATTTGGAACACATCAGAAACAGATTCTGCGAATACCTTGATGGAGTCGAGAGTTATGACAATAGCCAAAAGGAACAACGAGTCCGTGGCTTTTCGTTTAAGATGATGTGGGGGAGGTTTGTTGAGGAGTTGACGTGGGGGAGATTTGTTGAGAAGTTGACGTGGGGGAGGTTTGTTGAGGAGTTGACGTGGGAGAGATTTGTTTAGGGCTTCCTCCCACGTGCCAGTCCTCTCCTCGATTCCAGGGCTTCTACCCGTCGACCATTTAGCCATGAGATATCTGGCATACTGGACTTCCGGTGACAATTCCTTGTCCACGTCATGCAGTTTAGAATATTCCAGTGGATGAATTGAGAAATAAAAACACGTCTTCGTGGAGAAAAGACCTTTTGGAGCATGCTCCATTTCTATGGGATGTTTGGTCTTAGCATGGTGTCGCAGGTCTCCGACTTTCTTGAATTCTCGAGTCTTTCCCGACACACAAAATGGACACAAGACATCATCGTCGGGTACCTTTGAACTCTGAAACATACAAAGTCTCGTCTGAGCACAGGTAGATACTTAGTATGGTGCACATACGATGTCTAGCAGAAGCAAAAATCAACACGGGATAAATCGCAGCTGGGTGATCAGGCCAACTTCATTATCTCCAGAGAGCTCTCAATTGCGCGCGCCTTCTATATATAAAACACATACATCAGCTTTATGTGACCACCTTGCACTTAACTCGTCTACCACGACTAGGTACTTGTATGACTTATATGTCCAATCTTTAAAGTATTTATCATACTTTGTATGAAGACAGTGATATACTAGGGGCTTCTAGTAACTAAAAATAAATTCCTCGTAAGGAATGTCTGAAGACATCAATAAACGTTCTGTTAATAAAACATTCTTCGAGTGTGTGTGTAGACATTAACAAAATACTATTCACTGTGATTTACTGTTCTACTTAAATAGTAGACTTATAACTCTGTATCCATTTAGGTAAATGGGTGCCTTTGTATCTCATAAGTCGATCAACGTGTACTGCTTTAGCTGGTGCCATAGCTGATAGTTTTAACATGTAGACTAGATCATCTACTTTTTTAGTGATGACATACGGGCCTTTCCATTGAGGGGACAGTTTACTGCATAAAACAGGACGGCGTGTTGTGTTATGCAACCATACTGGGTCACCGGCATTAAACGGTCTTGCTTTTGCATTCAAGTCATAGTGCCGTTTGCGATATTGAATTTTGTCCTTAAGTACTATTCTTGCCAAATTGTAAATGTCGTAAGATTATCTTTAAGGTTTGTTACATATGTTTCAGGTTGATCCGATTTATCACACTGGGGTGGCAGACCAATACATGCTTGTAAATGCAAGACAATGTCTCGACCGAAAACCATCCGATTTGGTGTTTGCCCAGTACTGGAGTTAACTGATGAGCGGTACGCCATCATAACTTGGGGAAGAAAAGTATCCCAAGACCTTTGATTTGAGGAGCAGTACATTGTTAACATAGTTCCCAGTGTTCGATTGAAACGTTCAACCATTCAATTTGATTGTGGATGGAGAGCCATTGAAGTCATGTGCTTAATTTGAAGCAATCCACGCATATCATTGAATAAAGAAGAAGTGAAATTACTGCCTTGGTCAGAGTGAATGGACAAAGGAAATCCAAATCGTGATACATACGTATCAACAAAAGCCTTTGCAACTCTCTCTGCTGCTTGATTGGGTAATGCAACCGCCTCGGTCCATCTTGTAAAAAAAATAACAAATAACAAGAACATATGCATTGCCCGATTCTGATCTCGGGAGTGGCCCATAAATATCTACTGCCACACGTTCGAGAGGAGCTAATACTACTGAGTGCCCAAGAGGTGACCTTGTTGGTTTGCTTGTTTTACAAGTTGCACATTTGGTACATTGAACACAATATTTTTGAACACACTCTTTAATACCCGGCCAATAGAAGATTTGACGTAATTTGGCAAGTGTCTTATCAGCACCTAAATGGCCACCAGATGGTAAATCATGAAAATAGTGAACAACATCTTTATAACGATTTGATGGAACAACAATCTGCATTTGATGTTTATCATCGCTTTCGAACCAAGTACGACAAAGGAGACTCTGCGACACACTCAGTCTATCCCACATGCGCCATAACGTTTTAATTGTAGATGACTTGTCTCGGACTGCTTGCCATTGCGGTTGGTCTTCAGACTGTTGTAGTAGTTGAATGATACATTGCAGGTCAGGGTCATTATGTTGGTCAGCTTTAATGCTGTCTATTGACCAATCGGACAGGTTAGCCATTGTGGATTTGAATAGCACAGTATTGGAATCTGGACTTTGTTGAACAACTGTGGTTGGAATATGTGGATCCGGCAATACATCGTCTGATATGCTTGCTGTTTCTGTCTGTGTCAAAACACTGCAGTCTGGCTCGATGTTTCCGCTTTGCTGTTTAGCACATTTTGAACATGGCGAACGCGACAATGCATCAGCATTTCTGTGTGTCAAACCTGCTCGATGGATGACGGTCAAGTTGTAAGTACCAAGTTCTTCCAACCAGCGAGCAACATGCCCAGTCGGATTTTTTAGATTTCGCATCCAACTGACAGCAGCATTATCGGTCCTAAGAAGGATCGGCTGACCATAGAGATACGAGTGAAATGACTTTAATGCTTGAACAACAGCTAGCAGCACTTTGCGTGTAACACAATATGAGCGCTCATGGTCATTGAGGGATTTGCTGTGATAAGCGATGACGACTTCAATATCATTCTGTAGTTGAGACAGCACAGCACCAGTAGCAACATCACTGGCGTCAGTATCTAAAATGAACTTTGCCCCAGGTATTGGATAACCAAGAATGGGTGACGAAATAAGGGCATATTTCAGAGCTTGAAATGCGCTCTCGCATTCTAGCGTCCAAACACATTTCACGGACTTGTCAGAAACTTTATGGAGTGGTTTTGCAATTGAGGCAAATCCTTTGACAAAACGTCTGTAATAAGAACAGAGGCCCAAGAAACTTTTTACTTCCTTTGAGGTTTTGGGTGTTGGCCAATCTTTAACGGCTGAAATCTTTGCTGGGTCGGTTTGAATACCAGTCTCGGACACAATGTGCCTTAAGAATTTCACTCGTTTTTGAAAGAAAATGCATTTGGATGGTTTAAGCTTTAAATTAGCTTGTTGTAAACGCATGAAGATATTCTCTAGCCGGATTAACCCATCAGCAACAGTGACGCAAGGAGAAATAATATAATCCATGAAAAGGAGCAATTCTACCCATTGAAGTCCTCTAAGTACATTCTCCATTAGCCTCTCAAATGTAGAAGGAGCATTTGCCAAACCAAAACTCATAACTATGAATTGATACAGGCCCATAGACGTTGCAAATGCGGTCTTCTCCTTATCACTGTCTTTCATGCCAACTTGCCAATATCCACTGTTGAGATCCATTTACGAGAAATACTTAGCACCACTTAACGAGTCTATACAATCATCCACTCTGGGCAGGGGATAAGCATCCTTTACTGTCACATCATTTAGCCGCCTGTAATCAACGCAAAATCGAGGGTGCCATCCTTTTTGGTCACTAATACCACAGGGGATGCCCACGCACTGATAGATGGCTCGATTACACCTCTGTCTATCATTTTGGAAATTTCTTCCTGTTCAATGACCCTTTTACCAAATGGTAACCGACGAGGTGGTTGTCTGATAGGGGCTGCATTTCCTGTATTTATGGCATGCTGTACTAAATTATTACGACCTATGTCTTCGGTTGAAGAGGAGAACACACTGCTATATTTGCAAAGGAGACTATTGAGATCAGTTTTTTCTGACTCATTCAAGTGAACAGTGCTACGTTCAAAAAGTTCTGTCAGATTTGAAGGAAGTTATTGACAGGGCTCTTGCTCTGTGACTCGTGCAATGCGTGGACCATCGCTGCACTCGTCAAACGACTCACATGTACCTAACGCTGTCTTTGCATATAGAGTAGCAGGCTCTGACCCAAAATTAATGACACTAAATTTTGCATCCGACTTTGAAACATCGATAATGCCACCAACAGCACAAAACCCATTTTTACTTATCAGATCGAAAGAGGGCTCAAAAAAACCTGTTGGATCCAAATGTTCTGAAAACGGTATGTTTACCAGGATCCATGCACGGGATTGTGCCGGGATTTTGGTGGTATTTCGCACCTCATCTCTACAAATTTGTAAAGCAGTACCACCCATCCACAAAGGAATTGTTTTACTCCCAACAGTTAGACATGAACGTCTATAGCTGATACTATCAACATTTTCGCTAAGAAAATCTTGGCCAATAATACAATCAGACTCGATAACACACACAATAAATTGAACAACAAATGAAATTAAACTCAACTTGATTGTCAACTGCACTCGGCCAAAAACGTTCATATTTTCGCCATTAACCGTGTGAAACGTTTGCTGCACTGGAAATAACGAAATGTCATTTTCTTTCTGCAACTCAGAAAATTTTCTACTTGAAATCAACGACATTGTTGCGCCACAATCAATCAAAAAAATACAGTCACTATTTAAAATTGTACCAGTAGCATAAAAACCATTATTATATTTACTAATATCTGCTCCAGAACGAGCAGTATGAATTCCGACAACCGGAACATCATCACATTGAATGGGTCTTCCAAGTGATTTCGCTTACACTTGACCCTCAGCACCAGCTACAATTAGTTTTCCGAGTTGGATTGACGGGGGTTAGTACAAGGTGGAACATCAGGGACCATGGGCAATGGTCGTGGATTAGGGGAACGGAAGTCATTATTTGCTCTATCATCTCGACCAGGTCTCGAAGAGGGACGCACAAAATTGGGTTGATCATTGGCTGCAAACGTATTGTTTACGTTTTTTTGGACAATTTCGCCATAAATGCGACGGCGAATTGCATCCGAAACATCCACATTGTGACCTACTCGGCATTGAACGTTGATCAGGGGGACAATGGGAACATACTTTTTCAATATGTTTAATTCGGGCCTCGAGCCACTGAATAGCAGTCAAAATCTGTGATTCATACTGTGAAGCATCGTGAACATCCAATATAAAGAAGTGAAACTCCAGCTGCTGGAGCAGTATTGAATTTTCATTAAAACAATTAATTGGTCCTTTATTTAAGGCAAGTGACCGATTGCCCAAACAGTACAAAACAGCACAATACAGCACAATACAAACCAACATAAACACAAAATATGAATATAAACTGGGGTCACCGCCTTGGAACGGTCAATGCAAAGCATAGGGGGTTTAAACCTGGTTATAGAGCGCTCAACCTCACACTTGGCCCAGCAATATTCATAATACATTTAAGTGTAAATAAAATTTAACGTCATAGCATTGTAACTCAAATTAAACAATAATAAAAGGGAATTAAAACGCATTCAATTTAATTACTATTTAATTACTCAATTGCATTGAAGATACAAGAGTAACAGAATTACAACTTTTTGACGAACGATCAAATAAAACTATTAACAATAGTCAACTACATTCCTTCTTTATAGAAAAAGATTTGAGAATGTAGCATCATGGAGTTACTATCTCAGATAATATCGCGCAAATACAGGAAGAAGCAGCAATAATGGGTGTAAAAATAAAATGGAACGTTATAAAAAGGCGCGGACAGGGGTTGATTGGGGATTGCAAAGGATAGCCTCATAGCGTTCTCATTCGGTACCCCTCGCAGATTATCATAATCGGACTCGGGAGAAATACGGGTTGAATGAAGTCCGCCCACGTGATACCATTCTAAGAATGTTACAACAACAAAAACAATAACAACGATGGCGTCCATAATTCCTGTAGAGTTTGTACTTGCTCTGGCTTCAGAGCATAGAAAATCCCCATTTTCATCTTTGCAAAATGTAAACAACTCGCAAAACCGACCATGTTTGTTTGTACTATGTAATTTTAATTCGCGTAGGCCCGCGTAGGTAGACCGCAATACCGCTTCCGAAATGTGTATTCATACTATCTCCTTCGAGGTACTTATCCGATGTTTGACGGAAAGGGCCGAGAATGTGCGATTGATAGCGTTCTATGACGCTCACTGCGTCGTTAACTGTGTGACAGTTGTTATCAATGCAACTGCAGTGCATATCACCAGAAATTTGCTTGTATAGCTGATTCAGTGCTAATCGCTCAACTGCAATGCTATCAAGATCAGCGTACGCTTTTTGTGCAAGCTGTCTGATATCATCGGCTAAAGAAGCAATGGATTCGCCACGCATCCGCCGTCGGTTCTCAAATTTGGATAACCACAAGTTTTGATGTATACTGCTACCAAATCGCACGAAGAGCCTGGACGTCAGTGTTTCATAGTCACGACGTTTCCGATTCTGATAAGCTCATGTAGTAGTTACGAGCTGCACCGCGGAGACTGCTTACTAATACTAAGACCTTTGTTCTATAGTCCCAGCAGGAAAGTTCAGCACAGTCCTCAAAATGAGACATGTACTGCTCAAAGCATTTTGTAACATCATAAGAGTCGGGCTTCATGAGAGAGTGTTGTATAGGAACATTGAATGTTGGGGGTATTTGAAAATCGGCATGCTGTCTGTTTTCTGGAACGTTACCGCCACTAAACGAATTATTTGTTTTATTTTTAAATATCTCTGTCTTATGTTGTGCGTTTTCATGGTTTTCTGCTTTATTATTTCCCGAATAAATTTCAACTGTATTTAGTGAAGAGTGATCACTTAAAACGCTTCGTCTATCAAACGATATTTCTGGATCTGGCGATGCCATAATTAAAAAGTTGAGTCTGCCAATATTATTACAGGATAGTCTTATTAAATTCCAAAATCTGAAAAATAATTATTAAATTCGTCTGTTATTTCATTTCTTTTTTCTAGGCGTGGATTTCCATCACTCGGCTGTTTATGTAAATAAAATGTATCCCACTTCTGACGCCAATTGTAATGTATCGCTACCATTTAGTTGTACCCAGCCTATAATTTAGCCGCTCTTGTCAGGATGGCTTCAAAACAACTGCGGTTCATGTTTTCAATATCTTTTATTTGCAGATACTAACAGTTTCTAATATTATCGCATTATAAAGTCGACATGTTTCAAAAGGCACTTCAATGTAGACTTTAAACACAGATCTTATAACAAGTATTTTCGTATAGCGCAGATAAATTCTTGAGCTCTCTGGAGTTCATAAGACATAGAATGAATCATTTTAATGTACTAAATACTGTAACCATAGATGTAAAGTTAGTTTTAACTTGTAAAATAGCTTAACATTCTCAGAATGGAGAAAATCTGGCAATAAGATCTAAATAATTAATAAAGATCTGATTTTTATGCCGTAATGAACGGAAGTTTTTGTGATCATGAAAGATACCAAATGTTGTTTATCCGCGCTATTTATACCTGTCGCTCAGCAACTTAGGATTTAGGATTCTGCGCCCTTATGTCTTAGGAATTTGGCTAAGCCAATCAAAACGACTTAGGATTGCGACAACCAATCAAATGCATTTAGGAATCCTAAATCATAAACAAAGTTCTCTAGCGGCAAAACATTCAATAATAATATATATTTTAACTAACAAAATAACATTTTAGGAACAAATATAGATGAGTTGAAGATTCTACATCTAACAATAAACAAATATACTTCTCTCTGACCTAAACAAAAATGCAGTTATGACAGAAAAGAAATATTACGGTACAATATATCCGAAATACTTCAACAGCTGAAAACAGGGACCTATACAAACATTTTTGTTTGTATAGGTCCCTGCTGAAAAGTACTTTTTAGGAATGGCGAATTTTACACATATAACAACATATATGAACATTTAATGACTATAAATAGTGTCTTAAAGTAACTTATAGTTGTATTATTATAATCATACAATGTTAAGTCACTTAGAAATGAATATAAACAATAGAATCATTGCAAGATGACGGTTGGACTTGCCTCCTTGAAGTTTTGGAATTCAAGTTCTGTTTATAATCATTAGACAAAACATATTTAAATGATTACTCTATCAGTTAATATAACAATTAAACACTTCAACCATAATCTTGTGTATGGGTTAGTGTAATGGTTGAGTAATGATAATATAAACAATAGCAGTTTGTTTACATTATGAAATAACAGATAATAAACAAGTTAATTAATACTCCAGGGCCTTACACTAGGATAATGAAACTTCATAGGTAGTTGATAATGGCTGGCAGATGACCCCTATTGATTTTCAGGTCAAAGGTCAAGGTCACAGTGACCCGAAATAGTAAAATGGTTTTGGATGATAACTCAAGAACACTTATGCCTAGGGTCATGAAACTTCATAGGTACATTGATCATGACTCGCAGATGACCCCAATTGATTTTCAGGTCAAGGTCACGGTGACCTGAAATAGTAAAATGGTTTCCGGATGATAACTCAAGAACGCTTATGCCTAGGATCATGAAACTAAACAGGTACATTGATCATGACTCGCAGTTGGCCCCTATTGATTTTGAGGTCACTAGGTCAAAGGTCAAGGTCATGGAGACCCGAAATAGTAAAATTGTTTCAGGATGATAACTCAAGAACGCTTATGCCAAGGATCATGAAACTTCATAGGTACATTGATCATGACTCGCAGATGACCCCAAATGATTTTGAGGTCACTAGGTCAAAGGTCAAGTTCACGGTGACCCGAAATAGTAAAATGGTGTCCGGATGATAACTGAAGAACGCTTATTCCTAGGATCATTAAACTTGATAGGTAGATTGATCATGACTCGCAGATGACCCCTATTGATTTTCAGGTCACTAGGTCAAAGGTCACGGTGACCCGAAATAGTAAAATGGTTTCCGGATGATAACTCAAGAACGCTTATGGCTAGGATCATGAAACTTCATAGGTACATTGATCATGACTGACAGATGACCCGTATTGATTTTCAGGTCACTAGGTCAAAGGTCAAGGTCACAGTGACAAAAAACATATTCACACAATGGCTGTCACTACAACGGAGAGCCCATATGGGGGGCATGCATGTTTTACAAACAGCCCTTGTTCATAAAATGTTTGTCTGATAAATTGTATTTCTTAATTTAGTTTGTTAGTTTCGACTAAAAACTTCAGAGATATTGATGTTGATTTTCGATGAAAGTGTCTAAAGGATTAAGCTGGACTGCAATGCAAAAGTGAAACACATTTATTGTCCCCTACCGGTGAAACCGGAGGGGACTTATGGTTTGCGCTCTGTCTGTCAGTCTGTCCGTCACACTTTTCTGGATCCTACGATAACTTTAAAAGTTCTTCATATTTATTCATGAAGCTTAAAACATGGATAGATGGCAATATGGAGATTATGCACGTCATTTCATTTTTTCCTACGTCAACAATTATGGCTGCTATGGCAACAAATAAAAAAATTGACAATGGTGGAGTTTCACCGGTAGGGGACCATATTGCTTGGCATTTTCTTGTTCTAACTATTATGCAGTGTTACAAGCACGCATACACATGCAAATGCGTAATTTCAATAATACATAACTAGATTTGGAATAAGTTAAATTTAATAAAGAGCAACTGTCTTTTAAATTATATGTTATCTAATTTACTAAACTGTAATCAAACTAATTATTAGAATTATATATATTAAAATAAGTCATTTTCTGAAACAGGAGTACATTTGAAACAATAAAGTAAAATAACATAAATCAAAGAAAGCAAATGTGATTTCTTAGGTGCAATGTTAAAATGGATAATTTGTTCAAACTGGTAAAGCAGTGCCGGCATCACCTTTAATACTAGTTTGGTGTTTGAATGGATTATTTAGTGTAACCAGGTGACTAAAGACAGTGTTTTTTTTTCACCTAAAGGGGAATGGTGGCGGGGCCCTCCAAAGGGGAAAAACGCGTCGTTTTTTAGGAAAAGGGGAAAATTCTAAATTTACTCTTTTTTATGTAATGATATTTATTAAATGAATACACATGTACGCATGAATGTAATATTCACAGCTGAATGTATATGTCCTATTTCTTAATTATATACCAATGATTTTTAGCTCATCTATTTTTTGAAAAAAAATTATGAGCTATTGTCATCACCTTGGCGTCGGCGTCTGCGTCGGCGTCGGCGTCCGGTTAAGTTTTGCGTTTAGGTCCACTTTTCTCAGAAAGTATCAATGCTATTGCATTCAAACTTGGTACACTTACTTACTATCATGAGGGGACTGGGCAGGCAAAGTTAGATAACTCTGGCGTGCATTTTGTCTGAATTACGTGCCCTTTTTATACTTAGAAAATTGAAAATTTTGGTTAAGTTTTGCGTTTAGGTCCACTTTTTTCAGAAAGTATCAATGCTATTGCATTCAAACTTGGTACACTTACTTACTATCATGAGGGGACTGGGCAGGCAAAGTAAGATAACTCTGGCGTGCATTTCGACAGAATTATGTGCCCTTTTTATACTTAGAAAATTGAAAATTTTGGTTAAGTTTTGTGTTTAGGTCCATTTTATTCCTTAAGTATCAAAGCTATTGCTTTCATACTTGAAACACTTACTAACTATCATAAGGGGACTGTGCAGGCAAAGTAATGTAACTCTGACTGGCATTTTGACAGAATTATGTGCCCTTTTTATAATTAGAAAATTGAAAATTTGGTTATGTTTTGTGTTTAGGTCCACTTTATTCCTACAGTATCAAAGCTATTGCTTTCATACTTGCAACACTTATTAACTATCGTAAGGGGACTGTGCAGGCAAAGTTATGTAACTCTGACTGGCATTTGGACGGAATTATGGGCCCTTTATACTTAGAAAATTGAAAGTTTGGTTAAGTTTTGTGTTTTGGTCCACTTTACCCCTAAAGTATCATAGATATTGCTTTCATACTTGGAACACTCGCAAACTGTCATAAGGGTACAGTAAAAGGACAAGTTGCATAACTCTGGATGTCATTTTTACGGAATTATGGCCCTTTTTTGACTTAGTAACTTTGAATATATGGTTAAATTTTGTGTTTCGATCCACTTTACTTCTTAAGTATCAAGGCTATTGCTTTCAAACTTCAAATACTTTCATGCTATCATGAGGTTACTGTACCTGGCAAGTTGAATTTTACCTTGACCTTTGAATGACCTTGACTCTGAAGGTCAAATTATTAAATTTTGCTAAAATTGCCATAACTTCTTTATTTATGATTAGATTTGATTGATACTTTGACAAAACTACTCTTACCTGACATACCACAATAGACTCCACCCAAACCATCGCCCGTGCCCCCCCCTCCCCCCCCCGAATCCCCCCCCTATTTATTTATAATTTTTTTTAAGATCATCTCACAAATGACCACCACACCCTCACACTATACCCCCCCCACCCCACCCCTCCCCAATTTTTTTTTTAAACGGTTAAAGAACAAAACTATTTATTTTGATTATTTTATGTTTGAAATACCGTCCAACCATCGAACCCAAGAATCCCCCCAACCCCCCCCCTCCCCCCCCCCACCCCCACCCGAATCCCCCCCAACTTTTTTTTTTTTTTTTTTGTAAGATCATCTCACAAATTACCACCACACCCTCACACTATACCCCCACCCACCCCCCCCCCAAATTTTTTTTTTGAAACGGTTAAAAAACACAAATATTTATTTTTATTATTTTATGTTTGAAATACCCTCCAACCATCGCACCCAACAATCCCCACCCCACCCCCCCCCATCCCCCCACCCCCCCCCCCCGATTTTTTTTTTCCTTTTTTTGCATTTTTGGAACATAATGTAATAAATGTCCACACACCCACACAATGCACCCCTCTTCACTCCACCCCTCCCTTCTTTGTTATTGAAAATGAGAGTCCCTTCACCTTTAAAAAGAAAATAGATGAGCGGTCTGCACCCGCAAGGCGGTGCTCTTGTTTCAACATTAGTTTCAGACAGCTCAGCCTTCATGCACAGTCTTAGTTTTCCTTGCCATTTTGAGTCAAATTGGGATTTTTAAAATCGATAAAATGGAAAATGTGAGCATTTTTTATCAATAAAATGGACCAAATTGGAATGTTTTTATCAACGAATATTGACACAAGATACATGTACCTAGATACATCAGGCCTTTCCCTGGCCATTTTGGGAAAAAAATGCAAATCGTGTTAAATTAACTGATATGGGAAAAACTAACTTAATATAACTCTTTATAATAATTCAAAATCATATTAATTATATTTATATACTTTATTAGTTGTTTATGAAATAAATTTGAGATATATCAGGGCTCAACATTAACCAAAATAACAACTTGCCCTACCGGGCCAGTACTTCCAAAATCTACTTGCACTGAACATGAAATATCACATCAACTGTAAACCTCATATTGTTTGATAAACCAAAATGATACACCACAAAACCTGTTTTATTTTTTAACATTTAACAAAATTATTACAGCAATTAAAGTCTAAATTAAATGCTCTTTGTTCTTTTTTGCTCTTTTCCGGGTGGACAACTAGATTATAAAATAACTTGCCCAGACCCCAACTTTTACTTGCCAGGGGCAATAGGATAACCATAAATGTTGAGCCCTGTATATTTATCATAAGACAGTTATTTAGAAAAAACAATTTTTTTTTTAACTTTTGGAGGGGATTTTTTCTACAAAATGGGGGAAAAGGATATACTCTTTTTTTCAGGGGAATGGGGCCGAATATCGGCCCCGAAATTGCCATTAAAAAAAACCACTGAAAGACCACTACAGAAAACCTTTGTGGTCAAATCAACCAATAATTTACAATACTAGTATAAAGAAATTGTGCTAAATAAGTTCGAAATAGTTCATAATCCAGATATCTGTGGTGTATCAATACTACATAATCAATAACTGAAAAGCAAACTATCTAAAAATAGCCATTATTATAATAATATAAAGTTGTACATGATTAAATTATATATATATAGCAATATAATCCTGGTTTGTAAATACATATAACTTAAAAATTTGTTACAACAACATTAAAGTTAATGGTTTCCTCTATCTTGAAACAATGTCCCATGTGCTGAAAATAAAATTGCGCATAAACTTTACAGTGCAGATTGTGTCTATTACAAAATGTATTATAAATAAATACAAATTGTCAGAGTTATTGCTGTGTTTATTACAATTCCAATGTATTTACTATCATTGGACATCTGCTCTTTGAAAAATAAAAAGTGAATGCATACACTATTCTGCAGTTATATCTCTTCGCTAAAAGTTTCATGATGACACGTTTCTTAGTGTTCTAGCTATTTCAGTTTTACGGACGGAATGACGAACATACATCCAAATATATCATGACCAACTGACAAAGGACAACGCTATCGCACAGTGACTTTATCAAGACATAATATCATAATTTATGTGAATTTATAGTTGCTCGCTTTTAAGAATTATGTTATATTAATAACAGCGGCAATATATGTTCGCACATAGTCCCAACTTCGACTTTTACACATTTTCATCAAAGTATCTTCAGCACATCTTGAGTTCTCACAATTTTGCGGACGGACGTCGGGTAAATGTTTGTCTACTCGTAGGGGACTGATGTGAGATTCCAATCTTACTGCCGCCTTTTACCAAACCGAGACGGAGAAATGAAACCTCCGGTGCAACTGGCAACTGCAAGAAGCGAACGTACACATTAGGCTGACCGGAAAGTTTTAGTCGCGTTGGACGCCTTATTTCACCTTTGAAGGCGATCTAATGAGACTGTGTGATTGTTTAATGTATTCAAATAACTTCACATAAGGATAATATCCAAAATGCGGCGATCAATGATATGTTTCGCGCAGAAACTGCAATCAATGTTCACAGTTTCCGATTTTATTTGTACACGCCGTATGAAAAGACAAATAACACGTATAACAATACTGCTGAGAAGGTCGGTATCTATGTACAGACTGCAGCTGAGTACAACAACTATTATAGTCTACAAGATCTGCAAATTGTGCGTCTTCATACATCTCCCTGCTGAAAAGTCAATCGCTAGGATTTTAGTGTTGAAATTCTCACATTCACACCTTCCCACAATGTCTATTTCTTTTGCGATTTTATTACCAAAATCGGCTTAAGCTTATCGCATTCGATCAACCTAACAGACGACAAATATTGGAATGCGCGCGATAACGGCTCATCGGGCCTCTGTTCTGAAATATAATAAATTCATAATGTAAACAATCTACTTTATTTACATACGGGGCGATCTTCGCCTGCCACTTCGCATAAAAATAGTCGCCTTCCATTGAAAGTAAATACAGTATGTTCTGAAATATTTCCATTCATGTTTAATTGCTTCATAGTGTTTGTTGATACCGTCTTCTTCGTTGAAGTAATGGTTGCCAAACACGGGTTTATTGTCGTACATCCAATTAAGTACCCAATATTGGAAAATTTTAAAGGTTCAAATCGACGCTTTTATGACATGCTAATTTGTACGTATTTTTAGCTTGTAATTATTTGTTTTTGTTTTTTTCACGAAAATTTTATTTTGAAACACGGTTCTCAAAAATTCGCACATAAATGTAATCAACAGTTACAGATGAAGACTACGATTAAAAAAAGATCTATCTTTAATTTAATCTTTCTGTGTCAATACAGATCACACAATAAACACAATTGGCAGATTTATGCTACAAATATAGGCTTCTTCCAAGACAACATTCCACCATTGCCATATCAACGAAATCCTCGAAACGTGTAGGTCGAATCTGAAAACATTAAAACGTTTGAAACACCTTTGGGTGCTGTGATATAGAATGTATGTATAGATTTTTCTTACTTTTTGGGGCGAAAAAGCACGAGGGTCTAATTGATGGACAACTCCAACCTTATCAGACCCTGTGTCTGACCGAACATATCGAAGTTTGGTCTTGATAAATTAAAAATGGATATCTAGTTTTGTGTCATTTATTTCTCGATTAATAGTCCCTATAAATGACATGTTCACAAATTATGAGAGTCTTGCTCCAACCGGCTGTGATTATATTATACGAATTTAGTTTTTCATTTGACTTGTATACTTATAAAATGGTAAACTTCAAATTCATTAGACCCTGTACACATATACATTCGGCCACATAAATGTCTCGTCTGTATCTACATTGATCCGCTTGTTTTCAATAACACTGATATGCATTTACACACTTATTAAACTACTGAAATGCATCTTTGGCTCTTGTCATTTCACGTGAGAGACTCGTTAACATTTCCGAAGTGAACAATATTTTCAAGAATATCAATGATTATCACGTTTGTAAAAAATAAGCGCAGTAAAGCATGTGTCTGTAGCGACGCGCTTGGCGGTTCAGTATAATGTCAACGCACGCTACACTTTCGATTATTCGCCCCCAAAAATCATAATCGTGTTACGTTCGCCAATACTCTCTTAGATCGAATCCCAATATTTTACTAATCATGCCTTTACCTATTGAGCACAATGTAGTGTCATTTTGGCGATCATAGCGCAAGGTTAAGTTAAGAAACACAATTGTCGCCTGAGAGTTTATATACGTGTGTGTGGTTTTCTTTGGATTTAAGTTCAGTGGATATTTTGCCCAAATAAATGTACTTGGATCAATACAAATGTGATGTTTTTATAAATAAATGTGCTTGTGGAAATAACAAATATCTGTGCATAGGAGATGCCACATAAACAGGTAGTTATATCTTTTAAAAATTGTAACCAATATTTTATTTTTCGATTTATATATTTTTTATGCTGGGCTTAATAAGAAATAAAACACGAGTATACTCCTCAATATTATAATTGTTTGTACGTAACTAATTCAGTTTAATTTTTAATAACTATTTGGTATACGTGTGAAAGCCACATGCAAGATTATTCGACATCATCAGCATGGGAACTGTGGACCTTTAGATTCATCGGAAAACTTTGTTATTAAATGTTTATCAGTAAAGTTACCAATAACATATTGTTAATAAAACAAACCGTTCGATAACCATACTACGAGTCAAGATCAATGTTGTTTATTAATGCCATAAAAGTGGTTTGAATAGTTTATTTCTTACTTGCTAAATACAGATGTACATTTGTCCATAGATGTATAGCATTACTTCGAGCGTCACAAATAAAGACACCGTTTTTGGTACATATATTTTTCACTTAAACAATTTAATTTAGTTCTTATACAACTAGTAAAGACATGTTACACGTAAATTGCATATAGCTATTATTAAAAGGAAATTAATGTGCATGTTCAAATTGTATGTACCACTTCATTTTTTACAAGTACACTTCAGTAGGTCTACATAATGTTTGCAAGTACACTTCAATAGTTTTAAATATTGGAGATTTTACAACACACAAAAACAGGTGTTAACTTTCACGATTAGCACATTATTGGAGACGTGAAAATTATCGACAAATTGAATATCAAATTACTCGGTATCCGTCGGATTAGCATAAATGACGACTTTTGTTTCGCGCCACAAAACGCATTCTGACCAGATGTGTTCATGGATGCAATCGTTCAAATGGTAACCGTGTACGGGATCCACATAGTTATGAAGGGTTATTAATGCGTGGTTTAAGAATTAGTTCCAGTCACCAGCCAGTGACATTCCGTTACTGTTTATATGTCACATTGTGTTGCTTTTTTAAAGATCGAACCAGTTGTCTTAGAAACAACTAGTGTATATACGGTAATATGTCTAGCATATTCAGAAAAAAAATTAATTGAACTCAGTTCAAACATTAGAAGGAAATGCACAATGTGACATGCTCTTTTTTCATCAATATTAACATACTGGAGTAGATTCTTGGACTCAGAGCCGGTTTATTTACCTTGGAATTTTCGAAGATATCACATCTTCTTTATCTGCTGATCACTGATTCACTGACGTCACAATCACATGACAGGAAATTCCAAGGTAAATAAACCAGCGCTGAGTCCAAGAATCTACTCAAGAATGCATCAACCAGAGCAGAGAAACCTACACGAAATATTAACATACTTTTGTGTTTGCCATTCATGTTGACACAATCTGTCATTAAGCCAATGTAGTTTTTTTATACAAGTCAACGGAAACAAATACTGAAAACGACCATACATTTTTTGTTGGCGAAGTCGTAAGATCATTAAGAGACGGCTTTTATAAAGTTTTAAAGGGGCCTTTTCACAGATTTTGGCATTTTTTAATTCATTCATTAAATGCTTTATATTGATAAATGTAAACATTGGATCGTAAAGGCTTCAGTAAAAAATCAAGAATAAAATTAAAAAAAGGAAAAGAACATTGCCCGGAGCAGGTTTCGAACCAGTGACCCCTGGAGTCCTGCCAGAGTCCTGAAGTAAAAACGCTTTAGCCTACTGAGCTATTCCGCCGAATACACATACTTGGCGTATTTTATACCTTATATAAGCAATCTTCGTAGTTTCACAAAATTTAACGACAAAAACAGAACTATCCAAATTATTTAATCGTTTCGCGTTGCAACGCTTTATAATTTTTAGGTTTTAAAATCGTCAAAAGATGCATATAATGGCTATATTAGACCATGGTAAATGTTCAGTATTACTGTTTCCTCACAAATATCATAACTAAAACGAAAATTTGCGAATCTGAAACAACTTTTTTCAATTTTGTCAATTTACCAAAGCGTGAAAAGATCCCTTTAATATAGAGCCACTCGTGGTATATATACTTTTTTGGGGCACTAACTCCTATTAATACGGTGGCATAAAGAGGACATAGGCAATATTTTATTTAACAGTCTCTATGACGTGCGCACGTCATAGCTATGACGTGCGCACGTCATAGAGTTGCATAAAGGGGGCATAGGCAATATTTTATTTGACAGTCTCTATGACGTGCGCACGTCGTAGCTATGACGTGCCCACGTCATAGCTATGACGTGCGCACGCGATAGATATGACGAGCGCACGCGATAGATATGACGTGCGCACGTCATAGTTTATGACGTGCGCACGTCAAGGCTATGACGTGCGCACGCGATAGCTATGACGTGCGCACGCCATAGTTATGACGTGCGCACGTCATAGCCTTGACGTGCGCACGTCATAACTATGACGTGCGCACGTCATAGAAATAGTTAAATAATATAACATAGGAAATATTTTATATAACTATTTCTATGACGTGGGCACGTCATAACTATGACGTGCGCACGTCATAGAAATAGTTAAATAAAATATTTCCTATGTCACCTTTATGCCGCCGTATATTAACGCACTAAGCACTACATTTAGTTATTCCTGTTAGTAAAAAATACTATATCTTCAGACCGGCATTTTATATGGTATATTTTCTTAAGCATTGTCTTGTTTTAGTGCGTCAGCAATGTAAGAGTACATAAAGCATTCGTTAATTGATTTATACACGTGTCATTGATATAAATGTGCGCAAAGAAGACTCAAAGTCCTTTAAATGGACCTTTTGACAGATTTTGGAATGTATTGAAGTTCGTTATGAAATAGTTTAAATTGATTATTGTCAACATTGGAACTAAATAGATCCAGTTAATAAATAAGAATACAATTAAAGAAAAAAAGTAATCCTCAACTGGGCTCGAACCTCTGACCCTTGGTGTAAAACTCTAGCACTTAACTTGGCCGTCCGTCCTCATACAGAGAGTGGCGTATTTTATACTGTATATTAAGCACATGTATAGGTCGCTTTAATGATAATTTCATAAATATAATAGCGTACCAGTACGAAAACTATATAAGTAAGTCGAAGTCAGGTCAAGACAAACGTGGAGTCAATTTATGTCAACGATGATCTAAGAAAAAGTAAGGCTACAATATTGATATTATAGTATGATGTTTTCATTAATAATTCAAAAATTCTCGAATCAAATTAGCACGAAATAAGTACAAATTATATATGGCAAATATACACATCTGACGCCGGGAAATCGCTTCACATTTTAAGTCACCCGTGTCTATAAAATTCTACTCCCACTGCATAATTTTTCAAACAAGTTTTCATTTACAGTAGCTTCTGGTCTGTCCGGTGTTTGATTAAAGTATTAACACGGCACAATAACTGACATGTAGGCCGTTAAATGATTATGTAAATATTTATTTTTTTCATGACGGGTTCTAAGCTACAACGAGTGAAGGGTCAATATAATTCTCGATCGCGTAAAGCTAAAGCGGATTGCATAGCTCTGCTAATTACGAGCAGGGCTACCGAGTGTCATTTGCGAACGATGTTAGGAACACATGTGCCTGTAAGGAGTCAAGAGAGTGTTTACCGGTAAATAAATCCTGTTTACATTTCGTATATCAAAGAACTGTTTTCGTTTTCGAAACATTTTTACTCGCGACCAGAATTGAATTCGGTCCGAGTTTTAATGAAAGGGATTATGTGAGGTATACAATGTATGATCCAAATTTCATGAAAATAAGTTTCGGCTTTGCAGCCGTTGTCTGGGCTTTGTAATCGTTGTATATGTTAGCCCGATTTTCTGATCATTTTTAACTATTACAAAAGCATATGAGAACATTCTCAAATACAAAAGCTATATTCTAATTATATTAAAAACATTAAGTTTCTCTGATATTATGCTGGATTCATAATATTATAATCATTTACATTAAAGGGGCCTTTTCACGTTTTGGTAAATTGCTACAATTAAACAAATGTTTCAGATTCGCGAATGTTCGTTGTAGTTATGATATTTTTGAGGAAACAGTTATACTGAACATTTACCATGCTCTAAAATATCCATTATATGAATGTTTTGACAATTTAAAAACCTGAAAATTATAAAGCGAAGCAACGCCAAACGATTGAATGATTTGGAGAGTTCTATTGCTATCTTTATATTTTGTGATACTACAATGATTGCTTATATAAAGTATAAAATACACAACTCATTGTAAGAGCACGGATGGCCGATTAGTCTAAGCGATAGACTTTTACTCCAGAGCTCCAAGGATCGGTGGTTCGAGCCGAGTTGAGAGTTACTATTTTTCTTTCTTTAATTTTATTATTGTTCTTTTTTACGAGAGCTTTTAAGTATAAATGTTTACATTTATCAATATAAAGCATGTAATGACTAAACTTCTATGCATTCCAAAATCTGTGAAAAGGCCCTTTAAATCTCGAATAATGGGTTGAATATAATACTATTATTTCAAATGTAAATTTCTCCATCTCAATCCATGTAAAATGTGCACCCCGAGTTTATCATTGAACTTCAATCAGATTGATGACATTTAACTTTGGTCCCACAATCTCAATTTTAGGTAAAACAAAATACATTTAGTTTTATATAGCGGTACTTTCGTGTGAAAACGAGTGTCAAAATAGAATGCACCTAGTAAACGTTAAGCATTCGACGCGACGCTTTTACTTAGCGTAAAGTTACCACACATAAACTCAAGTACTATTAATTGTGAACGTTTAAAGCCACATAATACTAAAAATCAACGAATACTGCGTAAAATATTTCGTAAAATAAAGTTAACCCATAAAAGATCAATGTTTCTAATAGCAATAGCAAAAATTTCAAAGCTATATGTGGTATGGTAACACAAATTTTACGAGATACCAAATGCTCGTTTTTTTGTCCCAATATCTTCCATTTGAATTTCCCGGGACGATATCCGAACATTTACGCGCGAAGACTAGATTGTCTTTATGCAGCGTCGGAAGCACGGCGTCGCTCTCATGAGTTGCCCGGAGCAAAACTCGCGTTTACTCGTAAATGTTCGGATATTGTCGCAGGAAATTCACATTGAATATATTTCACACACAAAATAAAAACGAGCAATAAATATATGTTACCAGACCATATCTTGCGTTGAAATTTTGGCTATTTCTATAAGGAACATTAATTGTTTATGGATTAACTTTATTTTACGAACTTAGTTACGAAATATTCGTAGAATTTTAGTATATATGTAGCTTTAATGCATTCAACGTAAAATTATGAAATAGCAACTACATATTAAACGATCCTTTGGTCCACGTCGCAAGTAAATTCCTATCTATTTAATTGTGCATTTTATGCACTTTTGAGTGCGTTACGTCGGTCCATATTTGTAAGGACGCAGTTTATAGTTACAACATACAGGAAATTAGTTATCAAAATTGCGTCATTATATATAATGTTATTAACCTGCATATGCTTTTTTATTGTATGATTGTCTTTTACTGTCAATACTTGTTACAGTGGTAAAAGAAATACAACGATTGTCACCATCACTTTGTTAGAGCGAGCTGTATAAAAAGATACCGGGGAGATGTTTTAAATTGTCTTATAAAAGAATCGCTTTGGTTATATTTTTGTTTAAATGTTGGGTGTTGCTGTTGTTTTAACCCCATAAAGGGGCCCCATATAGAAACGCACTTTCGTGAAAATTGCCATATCATGTCTGGTACGGATTAATTGCTACTTTGTTATTGGGTTGTAATATGTTACTTGCCACAAATCATCAGCTGATGGAAACTGTATGTTGCGGAGCAGGCGTGTCCCAAGCTTCGGGGGCAAGGTCAAAATTGGACGTCAACGGTAACACATAATCCTTATACTCCCGGTCTGCAGTTTCATCCCGTATATTAATCAGGCGATTTCGAAATAACTCACACATGATCAACGTGTAAAAAAAGCGTGTCGCACGCCACCCCTGTATCCTTAAAAATAGTCGATTGCGGTAGGTACCATGTAAACGGGTCAATTTGAGCATAATACAGCTTATTTAAATTTTAACACATTATATTTGGATTTAGCTTGGCGACATGACCCGTGTCTGTGTCAAAACACGTATCGACATCATTAGTTATGCTACATCATTTCTTAACTACCGGTACTATACGAGCCGTGGGGTATTATGAAAGCCAACAAATTATCTTCTATAAAGGAATGGACGGAGCGGAAAAGGGCTGACGCATCAAAATTCTTGTGTTCTAACAACATTCTAAATTACCGCTTAGCCGACACACTTGTTATAAACGGTTTTAATTTCATATCCTTCAAATGCAAGCTTTTCTAAACAAAACCTTTAAAACGCTACACGGACATTCTATTAAACGCATTTGAATTAAACGAACTCGGGTCCAAATTCAGACCGATAAAAAGTTATTTTGTTATAAAAAAATGATTTTTTATTTTATTTTATTTTATTAACAAGTATTTTTTTGTACTTCCTTTGTGTGTTTCTATAATCGTGGCGCTTTAATAAGTACGGATTTCACAATAAGCGCCTTATCCACGTTAAAACCAATTCACTGCTTTGTTCGCGGTTTCTTTGTATTGTCGTTTTGCTCTACAAAGAAAAATTGACAATATTCTTTCTAAATAACAAATCGTTCTCTTATATACGCAATGTATAATAAATTCGGCAATAATTATACACTTTCTCCTTTTTCATTTAGCTATTTTGGACGGTCCTTTGTACAGATTTTGAAATATAATCTGTTGATTGAACGCTTTATTATGTAGACAATTACGTTTTCGAAAAAACCTAGCTTTTAAAAGTTTCTGATCAATAAAACACGATACAATCAATAACGTTCGAATGACTTCGAGCGTTACTGCATCAAATTGAATTCCGCATTTTCAAAAACGTATCTGTTACCGGGTGATATCAATGCTGTTCAAAACTTGAGTACACATCGTCGGTTTTCATAGTATGACTGCATATGTACGTGCAAAAGTACAAAATACACACGTTTTCCACAACGACTTCTTGAACAAAGGAGTATGTTAAGTAAGCACAATTTAAGATTCTTAACTTATTTGTTTTTAAAGTTCATGTTTTACGTTCGTATTTTATATCATTTCGATGAGTGAACGCAATACAATAAGTAGCTTTGTTAGAAATCTTCAATTAAAGTTCCGGACGAATATCTTCACATGTACAATAAACGGTATTTTGCTTTATTAACAAAATTTAAAAACGTACACGATGAAGAGATTAGTGGCAATGAAACCATGCCAAATTCGCGAATTTGTTGATTTTGCGTTGACTATGACAAGTTCATTACATTAATATTAAAGATGGTTTGAATTGCGAATACAAAACTTAACTTCGACATTTTTAAACCCAGTGCATTAACGGAATGACTGACTCTTCTAAGATTGCTACTTGTGCAATATTTAGTCAACGACAGTTGTTCTTATAAAGGAGTAGGGTCATAGAATAAAGAATATGCATGTACTTACGTCAATATTCTGAGCTTTTGCTTGTTTTGATAAGTTTGACCATAACGCTCAACTTGCCGTTCACATAAGTTTTTTTAAGCTTTTAAAGTCTGGCAAACATTGAGATTGAGGCTGAGTGTGTGAATATTCTTAAAGCGAGATTATACGATTTTTATATGTGTTAAATTGTAATTTATTGATAAAATATGTAACAATAACACAAAATAGGCAAGACAAATTAAACATTAAATACGAATTTCATAAAATGCAGATAAGGCAAATTAGCGCCCCGAGCCGATTGTGAAGAACATATTTTCCTACAATAACCGAAGCATTCGTCTTTTTATTACGATCAGAGTTAGTGTTACTGTGTCGTATGAATATATATCGTTGCAGGAATTTAAAAAGAACCGTTAAACTAAAAGTTTAGATTCACATCGTACACGCATAATATACATGCTGGCGAATTCGACTGTACAGCCGTTTTCGATTTCGAATTAAATATCTGGCTTGTTTCGCATTTTTCGACACATGTTCTTCTGAACTTTTATTTTATTTTATATTGAAATATATATATTTCATATATTTGGACAGAGGTCCTAAATGACATGTGTTCCACTCTTTACCCTGTTTACAAAACCAATGGATATGTTTAGTGCGGATACGCATAAATAGCGAAAGCTTACATACTACGCTATGCTGTACCATGCGAGTTATAAGCATAGCATTAGGTATATTATGGTTTTATTACAAAAATACACATCATTTTAGGATTTAACAAATTGATTTTCGTGCATTCGTCCGTCATTTTGTCTGCGTGTTTATTACAACATGTGATGGATCATACAGCTTTTTGACAATGTCCAGCGTCTTCGCAGCACTCAAGCCCGCGTTGACCTTGCCCATGACCTATTTTTAAATGGGTAAATATTTCGTGCTTTAAATATAATGCAGACCATAACAATTGAGTACAGTGGCTGTTTATGAAAAGTCCAACTAATCCAATTTGATTCACATAACTTTGACGTGAATATGCATTGACAATATTATAAACTCTCCAACACCAACCTGGTTCGTGGAGCGAAGTTGTTTTTCCAGTATTCGCGTATTCGTAACGTCATTAGCTCTGAGAAAATTGAAGACAATTATATTAATATCTTTGTTGAAATGACATAAACTCGCTTTATATTAATTCATTTCAACATGTGGGGTATCGTTACTTAATCAAGGTACACATATTTCGCAACAGTTACCGGCGGTATTAAGTTGTCAACGACATCACCCGTAGATAAATCACATATTAGCAGAGTGCTTTACATTTCCGCGTCGTCCCGTCATTAAGACGTGTATCAATGTACGTGATTGTCCCGTGGGACGAATCGTGCTGGTAACCGGAGATTATAAATATGGTTACAATAATTGAATATATCGATTCCTGATTGATACCTGAATCTGCGTTAATCCCTCGAGAATCGATCTTTAATTGTATCCGCTATTAAACGTTTTTAACAGTGGTTGACATTTATGATAAGGTTTTACGGTAAACACAGTTGGTTAATTTCCTACGTTCGATTCATTAGTCGTCTTCACACAACTTTCATGTCACTTACGCTGTCAAACATGCGGGTATGTTTTGTTTTTGTAACGTAATAATCATGAGCTATGGATTTCGTCTGGAAACATAGTACTAGTATCAATCATCGAAAATCCATATTTATATTATGCCTACTGTTTGGTCATAAAAAAGTTTTACAAATGAAAAGACGTCAATCATGTTAAAAGGTTATGATGCAGCAATATTACGACATGGTCTGAGTGCTCGACGTTTCACTCCAAACTGGACAACGAAATACGTCTGAACATTCTATTGAGTCCAAGTTTAATAATACATAGGTCCATTTAATTTAGATGCTTGAACACTATATGGACACGCGTATATTGTTGTATGTTTTGTGTTTGTCAACTCGTGCCTTATTTTTTGTTAATCTCTTCATGTATTTGGAGGAATTTAAAGTTATATATGCAAGTGCGTATTTATAAAGTGTCATCCCAGATTAGCCCGTGTTGTTTAAAGAAAGAATCTCTTTAAGCAAAATCCAGTCTTGTCGGAAAGTGTCGTCCCTGATAAGCCTGTGCGGACTTCATAGGCTAATCTGGGACGGAACAAACTCCGTTTTCCCAAAGCAAAATTAATATCGCTGATTAATTAACTACACACTTTCTGCTTCAGAGGCACGGATTCGCTGTGGCCCAGCCAAATGACTTTGAGAAGCAACACCGCCCGAGCGCCTTCCAGCACCTGCCGCCGCTCTCCGCTAGGGAGGTACGTGGTTACTTGTAGTGAGGATAGGGTATGGTATGGCATACAAGCAATACACGTGTGATTTTTATAAGCAATGGAATTCAACCTTTGCCTCTTTCTGGAACATGGCCTTGCGTGAATGAAAGTCCTTATTTGGTTGATACTGCTGCAAAGGCAAACATCAATTTCCACGCACAGTTGTCGTTCCATGCTCTCATATACAACCTCTCAATCTCCACGACGTAATGTCGTTTCATGCTCTCACGTATACAATAGCTGCTACAACAAGAACATCCTTCCAGATCTGAAAGGATTTTCTGTTTGACTATTATATTATGAAAAGAAGTATCATTTTCTGTTATATTTAAATATAGCATATAAGTATAGGTTCATAATTAAAAAAAAAAAATAATCACCGATCAGTTAAACAAGTTAAAATAACAACGGGAAAATGATGTACCACGTTGATCGGGGCTATTATCACGTGTGAATAAATCGGCGACGTGCGAATATATCGGCATGTGACATTTTTAGTGCCGTTATTTTTTATAAAAGGTGAATAAATAGTTTTCTGTAGAAGTGCCCCATTTTCATATGGAGGCATATTTACCGTTTTTTTCTCTTATGGGTCTTTTGAACCTTTCCTTCCGTCTGACGTTATTTGTGTCGTTACTCAAAAAAGTATTACTGCTTGTGAAATCAAACTTAAACAAATAACAACCAGCATGTGAACATGCTCTTAAATTTTGCTATTATATTGATGAAACTTTGCAAACGTAACAGCCATCGTGTGAGCATGCTCGACGCATTTTTATTCAGTTTTGTTCATTATAACCCTTTTTACCCTTTCTAAGCAAACACAATTTTGAACTTGCGTCGCGCGTAACTTGTAAAGTATTTTTGCTAGGGAAATCTTACTTAAAGGGATCTTTTCACGCTTTGGTTAATTGACAAAATTGAAACAAGAAATATCTTTAAAAAAGATATACGGCGTAAATAGTTTAATGAATGAGATCAAGGATAGCGAATGTCTTTTTCTGTGCAGTTCTTAGCTGCATCACACGCAGTACGGGATGTTACGGGGAGTTTTCGCGGCTTATTTTACATTATAACATATTGCTGGTCATAAACCTATAGATACAAAACAGAAAACCAAAAGAAGAATGGAAGTGAAATTTAAACATATGAGTCAACCGGCCACACGAGAACAAACCTGTTTTAGTGGTCTGTCGGGCATTGCTATTTGATTCGATTATTAACAGTATCGAGAATCATCGTGCTCATGCTTAAAGTGATATTATGGGCATTTTGCACTGTTGAATTGAGCTGAAAAGAATTAACAGGTCAAAATAGTTAGTTAAAATGTGGTTACTGATCAATTATCTGCAACTCACCTTGCTACCAGTTGTTTATAAAAATATATTTTATATTCGATATTCTTACGTGACCCACCCAGTCCTGTAAGCCGAAATGATCCGTAAAACAATATTGTGTCTTTGTGTCGTATGAACAAATCTGCACTAAAACTAAATTTAGGTTCAACTCGTAAACGCATGATCAGTTGTCAAACGAAAGTACGGTTAATATTCAAATGCATTATTTTTCTCTTTCTGGTATATTGTTTTAGTATGTTGATGCTGCATTAATTACTATAAGTGTATATGAAGTAGAAACATCAAAAATAATCAACGGTTGCGATAGACACCTATAAACTGTTACATGCTCATAATATCACTTTAGTACATTAGGCAATATGGTGGAATAATTATTGTTAAATTTATTAAAAATAATATTTATCATTGTATTGTTGAAAACACATTAAGAATCTATTATTGACATACCATAATTATATTGCTGAATATCTTCTTTTAACATATTTCTGGTCTAAAGAAAATTCCAGGTAACCTAGTTCACGGATAGCGTCTTTATTATAAAACGATTATTTTACTGACCGCGAACTCCGGTGATGACCTGTATATAAACTCTGAATGTCCGCGACTTGACCCGAAACCTCGCGGGTTGAAATGCAATTCTTTAAAGTGAGGCCTCGCTTCCACTGCTCTTTATACTTTTACATGTTAACATGTTGACAGGAATATGGAAGTAAGTACTAAATATGAGAACATAGCCTTTTAAGTATAAACGCTTTTGCGCTGGTAATACTCTGAAAATAAAAGGTGTACGCACAAACTGTATTGATGTCGAGAATTGAGTGTAAAACTGTTCTATCTATTAAGCCTTTTCATTAGAGATAAAATTGTTTCATACAGTAAAACAGTGGTACAAAGACGCGGATATGTTTCCAATGTTCTGGTGGTATACTCAAATCAGCCAATGGAATAAATGAAGTGTATTCATTCGTACCTAGCCGCGGGAAATTTTATTTGAATTTTATTGGACACTTACAAAGGTCAAGTCAGGGTGAAAAGCTGGCTTATGCAGCTTACGCCGAAAAAGTTGTTTCAGATTCGTAAGTTTTCGTGTTAGTTATGATATTTGTGAGGAAACAGTAATACTGAACATTAACCATGCTCTAATATAGCCATTATATGCATCTTTTGACGATTTTAAAACCTAAAAATTATAAAGCGTTGCAACGCGAAACGATTTAATAATTTGGAGAGTTCTGTTTTTGTCGTTAAATTTTGTGAAACTACGAAGATTGCTTATATAAGGTATAAAATACGTCACAACTGTATACTCGGCGGAATAGCTCAGTAGGCTAAAGCGTTTTTACTTCAGGACTCTGGCAGGACTCCAGGGGTCACTGGTTCGAAACCAGCTCCGGGCAATGTTCTTTTCCTTTTTATATTTTTTTCTTGATTTTTTACTGGAGCTTTTATGATCCAATGTTTACATTTATCAATAGAAAGCATGTAATGAATAAGTTAAAAAAATGCCAAAATCTGTGAAAAGGCCCCTTTAACAAACAAATAAAACCAGCATGTTAACATGCTTAAAGCGGAATCCGTTCATTATTTGACATTTGTGTAGTTTTCAGATAAAAGATGAATACGGGACAAATGAACATTACAACAAAAGTCTAGCTGTAATTAAATACGAACTATGAATGACATGTGCACATAATTATATAACATTTGTATGCACATAGTCCCACGCCCATACCTTAGTCTTTGGAGTATTGAAAATCGTTTGGTGTTTTTATGAATAAACGAAAGTTATCAAACTTTTAAGCATAATATCTGAATCTGGTAATAGTTTTAAGATTCCTCATAATTATAGCCAACATTCGCGCATAGGCTTATTTGATTGAACTCAAACGTGGCTCACCGAATTTCTACTGGGGCAGTAACCGCTGAGACAAGAGATCGGTTCCTCCCCTTGTTTATAGAATCGCCTTTTTTACGACGACAACAACAGCAGCAACTCGTTAAAATCTCATATTTTTGACAGTGTACATAGCATTTTTGAAACATTCTTGGGTAAACATCTAGGATACCTCACCCAAACAAACCACTAAATTAGTAATTGGTGAATAAATTAATTCTAATAAAAGCATAGTCGCTGTGATTATGATTACTATTGACAGGCTAAATGGCATAACGATTAATGGTTTTAAAAAAGAATACAAAGTCATAACATGCAACAAGGACAATTTATTATACCTTTTCATGTATTATAAAATGTAAAAATATTTTAAAGGGATCTTTTCACGGTTTGGTAAATTGACAAAATTGAAAAAAGTTGTTTCAGATTCGCAAATTTTATGATATTTGTGAGGAAACAGTATTACTGAACATTTACCATAGTCCAATATAGCCATTATATGTATCTTTTGACGATTTGAAAACCTAAAAATTATCAAGCGTTGCAATGCGAAACGATTGAATAATTTGGAGAGTTCTGTTGTTGTCGTTTAAATTTATGAAACTTAGAAGATTGCTTATATAAGGTATAAAATACTTAAACTGTGTATACCCGGCGGAATAGCCAAGAGGGCTAATGCGTTTTTACTTCAGACTTACTCCAGTACTCCGGGGGTCACTTGTTCGAGCCCTGGTACCGGCTATTTTTTTTTCCTTTCTTTAATTTTATTCGTGATTTTTTACTGGAGCTTTTAAGATCCAATGTTTACAGTTATCAATATAAAGCATTTAATGACAAACTTCAAAATATGCCAAAATCTTTGAAAAGGCCCCTTTAAGAACAACATTATCAAGAGTTTTGTTTCTTCCATTATGATACTATTTGAAGAACAAGCACATTTGCAGAGGTAAACATTTTAGCAACCAATCAGATGGGCTGATATTATGAGACCAATTATTATTGTATATTATACAGATTACTATAGGGAGCTAAGTCTAGCCAGTATTTTGTCAAAACAATGCCGATTTAAATGCACTTTTGGTTATTATGCCCAAGAATACACATTTAACTATAGATCGACATATAAAACATGGGTGTTTTTAATCTGTTCACTTCCAAAATGTGCATGTATTCATTAAGAGGGCCGATACTACTGATAGGCTGGTAGATTTGTCTACTAAAAATTTAGAGCCAAGGTCTCAAAATGTTATATTTGTTTTTATTTTTCATATAGAGTTGATTCCGCTTCTAATAGTATAGTTTTGTCTACTAGAAATGTTGAGCCCATGTCTAAAAATGTACAGAAATGTGAATTTTCGTAATTTTGCAAGCTAGCTTTTCAATAAAATAGCCTAAAGAAATAACATAATTCAGTAGATTGGCAGACACTAAAATATATGAATATGTTTTCGTTACAGTAGGTGATGAACAATAATGTTGTTTTCCACAAAAGTGAAGGCTATATGCTCCATATCTTCAAGAAGTGAAAAACGTGCTGCAATCATTTTAAAGTTGACTTATTCAGTTTATAGCCAGAAGTGGTTAATCTTTAACAAATGAATGTAATTTAAAGGCCTGCAGGATCTTGATACCCAGTAGTTCCCCAAAGTTTTGCAAACCAACAATGTACCTTTAAAATGCTATCAAAACAAAAATGACCTGCTTGTAAACTTTTAATACACTGATTAATTTTAAGTCCTTGGGGGCCAATAATTGCTTGCTGTTCTTTAATATTAAGTATTTGTCTCAGACAAGTAGAGAATGAAAATATAGGTTAATCCATTAAAAAAGATCAAGTAGTGTAATTAATCCGCTTGTGTTCATTATAATACTCACTTCAGTTTTTTCAATTTTCTTTTCAAGGATTAAAGAAATAATATTATGTGTATGTTTGTATATTTGAGACATTACTCATTAGTATAATAGACGTATGAGTTACCGGTAATTAATGATATATACATAATGTCACTTTGTAACAGAACATTTGTATTAATTAAATAGCATTACTTAAAGAGATTGCAAGGATTTCTTTGGTTCCAAATCTGTTGATATGTTGTACACAAACAACTAGCAGTTGTGGAAGAAGTAGCCACCATTCTTTTGTTCATTTTAATAAAGAAAAAATGCATGTATGGTTTTACAATTTTTATATTTTCTAAATACTCTTGTACTCTCAGTCTCTGTTAATAATGTTTATGCAATACAAACAACGATTTCTCGACATAATATACAACTTTAAACTAACATCAACTGCACATACTCATTTTTCCTTCATTCCCAGTAAATGTGTTGTGAACAATCTCACATTATGTTCTAAGCTGCCAGGGATAGAAATAAGTGGTTGTCTGTTTACAAATGCCCTGATTTAGGTCTTAGCTAGTCTTTTTCAACATTTATTAGTCAGTCCTGCCAACTAGCTTTTAAAAAGTTTATAAATTTCTTTTTTTTTAAAGCCTGAAGATTAAGACTGATAAAAGGGCATATTGCATTTAGTCATGACAGTTGTTTTATAATATTATCTGATTGTTTGTTATTTTGTTATTACAGGGTAAAAAACGCCTGTTTTAGTTCTTAGTTCGTTGAACACTGTATTATGTGAATTTAGAATAAGACATCAAAACCGGGAATGGACATCATTTTGGTAATTTTCTCACATAAAACTATTCATTTCATGATCTGAATTTATTTTTGTAATATTTTATCTGTTTTTCAAGCTTAATAAGCAATTTTCCATGACTTTTTCATTAACAGTGATTGTATTTTTATCCTTTCTACTGTATTTTTAAACTGTGCGCCGATTGGACACAATTTTATTATATGAGGATTTAAAAAAAAATCCATAAAAAATCCAGTTTTGTAGTAAAATCAATTTAAATGATGCTATTATATATGCTAGTATCTAATTTAATTATAATATGTAAATACTAAATAAATACAACATTTAAAGCTGCACATTATGCACTGTTGAAAAAACACAACTTATTCCCAAATTGATGTCTCATTCCAATTTTGCATAATACTGTGTTCTTGCTACTTTGTAAATATATCTGGCTACTCAAATTTTTATAGATAACATTGATTACTGTAGAAAGTTTTTCTTCTTTCCAATGAATGTTGAGACACTTTCCTTGCAAACTTTAAAAAAATAAATCAAGCAATGCTTATCACTACTGGAGTACCGGTAGGTATTTTGTTTCCAAGTGCAAAAAGGTCAGGGCATTATTGTCACTTCAAAAGCTTTGTAGACCATTAAACCATTGTTTAAAATTACACAATCATCAGTATGGAAGAGCAACTCAATTATAAATCAGTCAATTATATAATCTGTGACAGTTATCAGATTGATTTTAGGTGTTATGTTTAATGATGAATGAGTTCAGACAATGAACTATGCATACTATTTACTTACAAGTCATTCTGTGGGATTGAAAGTAGTCTTTGTGTCCTATTAGCATATTTTTCACAGAATCTGATGGGCTGGTCGGGATTGTTTTCATGTCTAGTTTGCCCATGTTTTAATTTTTTTTTCCATGAATGATCACAGATGGTATTAATGAAAATAATTTTATATTCTGGTACATTTTTCAGCATCCTGACCATGATTTAGCAGGTGCAAGGTTCTTATGAAACAAAGAACTCATAATTACTTTTTAATAATATACTATATTGATATATTATTGACACAGGTTGAAATCAAATAGCAGTTTGACAATCCAATATTTAATTGATGCATCCTATGTCTTCCCAATTTCAGCCTGCATACAGTGAAAGGCCCCATATCTTGGAGCGGGGGTCTTGGACAAAGGCAGCACCCATCAAGGAGAAGAAACACCACTGTCATGTTAGCGACTCTATCGGCAACAACTACAGCCCCTCTGCCCGCAACCTTACCTCCTCCTATATCTATGAGAATTATAAAGGACGTAGGTGGCCTAAGTTTTTTTATTGTGATTTATCAAAAAAATTCCAAAAGTACTTTAACAACAAATTTAAAAGTGGAAATGTGACAAAGGGTGCACAGTTTAAATATAACGAGTATTTAAGAATGTATATAATGGGTTCAGCAGATCTGTATCAAGCATGAACAATAATATTGGCCCTGTCATGGTTACTAGTAGATCACCTTTGAAAAGTTTGTTTGTATGAAGTCTAAACAATCTAAAGCTTTTACCTTATAGCAAATTGTATACCCACCAGATGTTTAAAAGATTGTTTCGTGACAATACAACTATTACCTGATAGCATTTTGTTGTTGTTGTAATTTTAAATACTCCAGAGGAATGTATGTTTACTCTTTAGCTTTTTTGTGTGAAAATACAACAATATTTATTTTGGTGAGATCACTGAGATGGGATCATTGGGTATTTGATCCAATTAAGTAATGTTTATGGTTTAGTTACTAGTACTTTCAAATCTCTGTTTTCTATGGTATGCCAGATGTAGTGTTTAACACAATGTTAATATTATCAGTGCCGCTGGCAAATTTTATATATCCAGATATTATACATTTTTTTCTCAAAATCTAAACTAAATTATATCTCTGGGTGGTTCAGATCCATGGCTATAATGTTAAGGTTCTCCTTTATGTCAACAAAAAAATAATTGCTAGATTCAGTGCTTTTAGAACAGTTTTACAAGCCATCATTGAACCTTAATGTTAGCCTTGATATATACCTTACAGGGTTTTCAATGTAACATAAATGAGAGATGAACCCCACTCAATACAGAAGTCCTGTAATTTATTGTACTCACTCAATTTTGATGTCATTGAAAGTCTGGCTTTATCATCACTCAAGATCAAAGACCGGTAAATGAAATGGAATGCTTTATGGTTTTATATTGTACACAAAGATGGGTCTACTTGAACCTTTGTAATATTGAAATTGAAATTTCTGTAAAACATTCAATCTGATATGGATGTCTCCATTGAATACAATTTATTTACTCAAGTTGATGGATGAAGTGGTGCAGTCGTAAATGTTGCAAATAATGCATGACCTTGTACCGTAACAACGCATACACAAATCAACCCAATAAATAGTTCTTTGCTCTTTATTCAGTTGCTTACATAATTTTTCCAGGTCCATATAATTCTTTCAATTGGTTGTTAATGCAATATTTTCTTGTCCATGTAATTCTCCAAGTAACTAACAACGTTTCCAAGACATGGCAAAATCCGCCGAAATCCATCCGGATAGGACCCCACCCCTATGAGGTCCTGAAGATAAGCTTCTAGTGTCTCTTCTATGGGTTAAATACTTCTTCTCAAGTAGCCAAGGTAGTTCTATATAAATACATGTATCATTACATAAACATGTCAAATTGATGGGTCAAACTAATTTGTTGAACTGCATATACGGGCGTATGTACTATCTTATAATTGCACCGACACGAAAACAAACATCAATTAAGCATGACTGTAATCTTGTAACGATCTTTAATTAAAACGGACTAAGCCCAGTTGCAAGCATGCATCTGCTGTCAACAAACTAATTAGTTATGAGACTAGATTGACGTACAATATGGTATGCATTATTGTGAAGCCAGCACGAAAGTGTCATGTGATGGGCAACTTAATGTCATGTTGACCATGTAGACATGAAAATATCGTTAGTTTTCGTCCTATGCATTATGTTACACAACCTCATTTACATAAAAAAAGATTATATATTTTATGATTTAAAATCTTTAGAAAGATCAAATTCTGAATTACAATGTATCTAAAAATCGTGTATCAAAATATATATATATACCCATTATAATGAGATTCTGGCGAATGTTTCTTCTGAAATAAATAAGTGCATAATAATATACAACACAAGTGTTATTGGAAATGAACTGGAACAATATCATAAGTCCGATGGCGTGATCGATTGTCCAAGTTACACCAAGGTGATTTTCAACTAGTGACGTCACGTGCTGCCCATTAGACATAGAAGGTGTTGCTCAGGTAAGATCTGTTCCGTTTTGTTGTTTACCGTCTATATTGATTTTTGGGTGATGTTGTCTACCACTGCCACTGTGAAGAAATATCTAACGCCAATCCATGAAGGCCAATCGCACATGTTCGGTTTCACTGATCCGCGTATTAAGATTAACATCGAGGCTGGTTAGGTTATTGTTGTTGCTGTTGTTTTTGTCATTGAACCAACCATCATCGCGTTTCTGTTGTTGTTATTTAATTTGTTTGTGCTGTGTTGTTGTTTCTGTTGTTGAATCTGTGCCATCGTTTCTCTTGGGACATTAAGGTCTTCATATGGTCAAAATTCTTACAAGATCTTAGTAAGGGTAGTTCTCCAAGATGTCTTAAGGCGCCAGATTTATAAGATTGAAATCTGGATGCTTTATATAAGCACGTCAGATGAACCGCTTCATCATTCCATAGTGTAAAACGTCATAATTATGTTGTCCATATCTGCATCATGCAATGTCTTATAATTGACATTTCGACTATTTGGTCTTTTGTTCTTACTTATTTATGTGTATTGACTAGTAAAATCTATAACAAGTATTTTTACTATAAAGGGACATATAAAGGGACAGACACATTTTTTATATAAATTTATAAAATAATATCATAATTTGTATGCCATCCTATCAGCATATTTCAAGTGAAGGTCTTGTTCTCTATACAAACTATTCACCTAAATCTAATGCAATAGCATTCTTCCACCATGCATACAAGCAATTGGTGGGATCTTTTCTGTTAATCTTAACACGCTTAATAACAGAATATGTTCTCTATGTAACCTTAAGTAACGGGTAGCCGATTAATCGTAGATCGGTGCATCCATTAAACTTAAAGGTACATTTAAACAGAAACTTAATGCGCACATATGGTTAGATTTTAACTGTGCTTCATGCAACAGAAACACCTATTTGCCATATCTATTGATGTGTCATTAAAATACTTCTAAAACTTCAAAACAGGCTGTGCTGATGGCCGTTGCCTTTTTTGGCAACATGTAATTTATATATAATTAATAAATTTTTATTGTTGTTGATATCAACATTATGTGTTGATATAACTATAATTATTATTTTAATTATTTTGTTAATTGTGCAAAATAATGTATACATTGTTTTCTGCATTTTTATTTTTTATTAGTAAAAAGTAAAGGTAAAAAAATAATATCACAAACCCCAAACAATAATAACAAACCAATTTATGTACCGGTAGTTAAAACTGATGATTGATAGAAAATCATTTATTGATAATTGATAAAAGATCTATTGACAATTGATTTAAAATATAAGTTCTCAAACTTTGTGAAAAAAAAATTCCATAAAGATAAGTTTCCTATATTGTTATCCTTTTTTAAGTTCCATAGTTCCATATACTATCAAATGGTTATCAAAATTATAATACATTTATGGCTGACATATCATTTTTTGCTTTAGCAAATATTTATTTAAGGATAAAGTGCCATCCATTAAACAGAAATATCTTTTAAATATGTCGAAAATAAGCTTTCAGAATAATTTATGACAGCTGTATTACATTAGCATTTAATTAATGCATGTCACCGCATAAATCCGGATTAATGTATGTTTAAATTTGAATGCAAGATGTGAAATGATTTGATCATGGCATTTAGTTATTCAGAATTCAGAATTAAGTTAAAACCTGCATTATAAAACATAACATTGAAAAGAATTTTCCATAATAACTTTGAATTTTCACACAATTTTGTCAGTTAATTAAGGCTTAACTCTTAACTTGCTATTGGTTTTTTTGGAAAAGATTCTGCTGGCAGATTAAATTGGTCTTTGTGGTTCATGGGGAAAAGACATCTAATAAGCTAATTACACAAACACGCAACAAAAATAAACACAACACATTGATATTGTTTCATTTATTTATTTTATTATACATACCAAAGTATGAAAACAAACAGTATGGCAGACATAGGACTTTACCTTGAAGCAAGTGAATTTTTTATGTAAAGAAAGAAAATACAGTGATTATTTGTTGATAGTATACTGGTATTTGATCTGCTTTGACACTAGACTAGGTGAATAAAGCCAGCAATTCAATATGTTACATTTCCTCATACTTGTCTTGGTCATACTATGAGTATTTTATCCATTTAGTTATCAGATGATCCTGGGTTTAACCCCCCCCCCCCCTCTCTTGAAGCAATCTCTTTATATCTCCCCAAAAACACCAAACACTGGTCCTACTCAGGAAACAGACTTGAATGTCTCTATTAGGGTTAGGCTTTCAATGACATCAAGCTAAGTACTGGTCCTACTCAGGAAACAAACTTGAATGTCTCTATTAGGGTTAGGCTTTCAATGACATCAAGCTAAGTACTGGTTCTAATCAGGAAACAGACTTGAATGTCTATATCAGGGTTAGGCTTTCAATGACATCAAGCTAAGTACTGGTTCTAATCAGGAAACATACTTGAATGACTCTATCAGGGTAAGGCTTTCAACGACATCAAACTAAGTACTGGTTTTTCTTAGGAAACAGATTTGAATGTCTCTATCAGGACAGGTATGTGTATTAACATACCTGATCAGGATTAGGCTTTCAATGATATCAAGCTAAGTACTGGTCCTACTCAGGAAACAGACTTGAATGTCTCTACCAGGGTTAGGCTTTCAACGACATCAAGCTAAGTACTGGTTTTTCTCAGGAAACAGACTTGAATGTCTCTATCAGGACAGGTATGTGTATTAACATACCTGATCAGGATTAGGCTTTCAATGATATCAAGCTAAGTACTGGTCCTACTCAGGAAACAGACTTGAATGTCTATATCAGGATTAGGCTTTCAATGACATTAAGCTAAGTACTGTTTCTAATCAGGAAACAGACTTGAATGTCTCTACCAGGGTTAGGCTTTCAATGACATCAAGCTTAGTACTGGTTCTAATCAGGAAACAGACTTGAATGTCTCTACCAGGGTTAGGCTTTCAATGATATCAAGCTAAGTACTGGTCCTACTCAGGAAACAGACTTGAATGTCTATATCAGGATTAGGCTTTCAATGATATCAAGCTAAGTACTGGTTGTAATCAGGAAACAGACTTGAATGTCTCTATGAGGGTTAGGCTTTCAATGATATCAAGCTAAGTACTGGTTCTAATCAGGAAACAGACTTGAATGTCTCTATCAGGGTTAGGCTTTCAATGACATCACTGGTTCTAATCAGGAAACAGACTTGAATGTCTATATAAGTATTAGGCTTTCAATGATATCAAGCTTAGTACTGGTTCTAATCAGGAAACAGACTTGAATGTCTCTACCAGGGTTAGGCTTTCAATGATATCAAGCTTAGTACTGGTTCTAATCAGGAAACAGACTTGAATGTCTATATCAGTATTAGGCTTTCAATAATATCAAGCTAAGTACTGGTTCTTATCAGGAAACAGACTTGAATGTCTCTACCAGGGTTAAGCTTTCAATGATATCAAGCTAAGTACTGGTTCTTCTCATGAAACAGACTTGAATGTCTATATCAGGGTTAGGCTTTACATTAAGCTACGTACTGGTCCTACTCAGGAAACAGACTTGAATGTCTCTACCAGGGTTAGGCTTTCAAAGACATCAAGCTAAGTACTGGTCCTACTCAGGAAACAGACTTGAATGTCTATATCAGGATTAGGCTTTCAATGATATCAAGCTAAGTACTGGTTGTAATCAGGAAACAGACTTGAATGTCTCTACGAGGGTTAGGCTTTCAATGATATCAAGCTAAGTACTGGTTCTAATCAGGAAACAGACTTGAATGTCTCTATCAGGGTTAGGCTTTCAATGACATCACTGGTTCTAATCAGGAAACAGACTTGAATGTCTATATCAGTATTAGGCTTTCAATGATATCAAGCTTAGTACTGGTTCTAATCAGGAAACAGACTTGAATGTCTCTACCAGGGTTAGGCTTTCAATGATATCAAGCTAAGTACTGGTCCTACTCAGGAAACAGACTTGAATGTCTATATCAGGGTTAGGCTTTCAATGATATCAAGCTAAGTACTGGTTCTAATCAGGAAACAGACTTGAATGTCTCTACGAGGGTTAGGCTTTCAATGACATTAAGCTAAGTACTGTTTCTAATCAGGAAACAGACTTGAATGTCTCTACCAGGGTTAAGCTTTCAATGATATCAAGCTTAGTACTGGTTCTAATCAGGAAACAGACTTGAATGTCTCTACCAGGGTTAAGCTTTCAATGATATCAAGCTTAGTACTGGTTCTAATCAGGAAACTGACTTGAATGTCTCTACGAGGGTTAGGCTTTCAATGATATCAAGCTTAGTACTGGTTCTAATCAGGAAACAGACTTGAATGTCTATATCAGGGTTAGGCTTTACATTAAGCTAAGTACTGGTCCTACTCAGGAAACATACTTGAATGTCTCTACCAGGGTTAGGCTTTCAAAGACATCAAGCTAAGTACGGGTTCTTCCCAGGAAACAGACTTTAGTGTCTCAACAAGTGTTAAGATTTTAATGACATCAATCTTAGTACTTGTTCTTTGAAGGATATCAAGCTAAAATAAATAGGCTTTAGCTTATTTTGTTTTGTTTTTAGACTATACGGGAGAAGAGAGCTATTACCTGACTCCGCGCATTAGAAGTCTTTCACCCCCTCCACAGCTGGACGTGAACGGCTTTCTTACTGTCCGAGCACCAAAAAGCATGTAAGTATGGTATTAGATTGGTTTCATTGGTGATTATATAAATTTTGTTCAATGGACTGTGAATGTGATAGGTTTTTAATTAGTTCTGACAGTCATGGTAAAAGGACCATTTCAGCTATTTGTTTTTATGAAGGTAAATACGTTACTGGTTGAGCTTCATTGACATGAACTTGTTCTCTACATTTCCTGTGCTGCAGAATCAGTACACACTGTTTGCAAGCAAGGCATTTAAGTGCAAGTTCAGTACAAACATAGTGTCACCAGGTTTTGTCTCCTATTTGATCATGAAGAGTAGAAAATCTTGTATGCCGGTAATTTATATGCGTACTCATACCGGTATACTTTGCACTTCCTATGTGCATGGAAATTGGAAGTTAATACATGTAGATTGATTTCATGTTGCTATGATATAATTTACAATATGGCAACAATTCCGTCTTTGATCTATTGTGCTGTTATTGATAATCAGCTGGTTATAATACAGCAACTATAATGTCTTTTCTTGGTGCTGAGATATTGAGATATTATGAGATATTGTTTCTCATTCTAGAATTATTATTTGAATTTATTGAAACCATGGCCCGTATTCACCAACCCATTCTTAGACTTAAGAGTTAAGTATAGAATAAGAACCAAGACACATGCTTTCAGCCTTAAAATTTTGTGTCAAAGCAGTTTCCAGAATATTCTTAATTTTATACATGTATGTCTATGAATTATTGGGTGAATATGGGCACAATTTCTGTATTGAATGTATTGGGTTTTTAATAGCAGGTTGTTGTTTGTGAAGATGTGATGTGAAGCTGAAGTTAGCAAACAAAATAAAATAAACTTGACCGATTAATTGTGACCACTTGTCCAACAAATTAAAATGTTAGTGTACACAAAAATATGTAAACTTATCAATACAATCCTGCCAATTAATTGTTTCTTTTCCCCTCTTTAGATTACCACCAACTGATGGTCACTTTAGCGAAACAACAAGCTGGATTTACGGAGTCAATTGTCGCAATGCGGGAAACCGATCTGCCCGATCGTACAAGTCCGAACCGGATTTTCATAACCGGGTCCCAGGCTACACAATGTTACCTCCCCTGCAGAGCACCTCTGGAATGGGCAGTGACCTTGAAACCACAGTCGGATCAACAGGTGGGATGTAAATAACATATTAGGTGGAACAAAACTAGGATGTTTTGAATTAAGGGGCTTAAGTTAGGTCATTGTCATGAATTCACAGAAACTTATAAGATAAACTGACCAAGGGATACATAAACTGTAGTTTGTACATACATTTGTAAACAACTGTCATTTTGGATTTTTATTTTACCATATTAATGCCTCACACCATTATCCTCAAGTATAGCGCCTTAAATCTACTGATTAATGTCAAAATCCAACCAATTTAAAAACCTGGTCAAAGTGAAAACCAGGTCAGTTTGGAAATTAATCAAGGCTTCATGAGCCTGACCTGAAATGAACCTGTCAAGAACAATCACAGCCGTAAATCTCTCAAATATCCCACAGTCTATTGTCCTATTAAGTACTTGTAAAAGAATTTAGTGGTGCAATTGTGCCTAAAAATAACCAGGTTTATATGTTGCTCTGGTGAAACATATAAGCTGCACATGTTTTATAGGTTAAACATTTAAAACAAACAACTAGTGTATCCAAACTAAAACAATTAAATGATAATTTCAGCAATTAAAAAATCTTAAGAAAAAATGGCGCAGTTGATAATTTCTCACCATTTTGTTTAATACTTTTATAAAATATGTATATATATTTATACACAATAATTCTTGAAAACTTTAATTTGTCTTTGTTTATATAGAAGGTAATTTAAACATAGTTTTGCGTCAAACAAGATCTATGGCAAGTTGAAATTTTCTGTCAAAGATATATTAATCCATAATGTCTCACCTGTCGAAACATTAAAAGCTACACAGAAGAAATAATACTATATAGAATTTCTGTTGCAATGATATTTAATTTGGTTTATCAGAGCTCCAGATAAGGTTTTGTGAAATTCTTAAATTACTACCAGATTTAAAAAAATAATTCTTAACTCTGAAATTTTATTCTTACCGTTACTACTAAGTTTTGGAAAATAGTTCTTATTTTTTCTAAATTACCTAAAAATAAATAATAATGGTTATTTTCATGCAAAAAAAACAACAAAAACATACTAGCAACTTTATTTATGCGAGTTCAAAAGTGTCTTTTCAGTATTACACAATGTTATTTTTCAAATACCTTCATATGCCCATACTGTGCTTAGATTGTATGCCTTAGATGAATTTTGACGCATTTCACAATTAAAACGGGTCTCCCCATCAATCTTTTCAACGATTAGCCATGGGACTTGTCCTATCTACTCGTTCAATGTTTTTTGTGTTTAAGTTTGGACCCGTCGTGTCGCGCTTTTGTTTAGCTTTTCCGACTGTGTCGGCAACTGAACATTCAACATCGTTTAAGATCTTTTCTATAATGTCTTTCTAAACATTTAACTTCGGCTCACTTTGCGTACAATATGTTAAAAGCGTGTTTTGGGACGCTTTGCTGTTTTTTAAGACGTTCTCTGGGCGCCGCCATTGTTTTTTGACAGATAGACTGTAAACGCCCCTTTTTTTGGAAAAAATGCGCTTTGTTATACAAACCCGATAACCATTCTATATAAGCACCGCAAAGATCTTTAATACGCGAAACAAACTCAATAAAAATCGATACGAACCGATGTAAAAATAATATTCGTAACTTGATTTTGAAATTCTTAATGGTACGACAAGATTTTAAAATAAATACGGACTTGAAAATAATTCGTAATTACGAAAATACTACCCTTATCTGGAGCTCTGGTTTATACAAAAGTTTGTACACTTGAAATGTGTACCTTGATCCTTTTTAATTAAGATACGCTGTTTTCATGGCTCATTGAGTTAAAGTTTGAAAGATGATGTTCTTTTAGTTTAGAAATATTTTAACTTTTCTAATTTTATAAACAGGACATAGTATGCGTTTTTTTATTGCATTTATTGACTTTATACATTAAACATATGAAGATAACAACAACAATAATATGTTAAGATAAGATAATTTTAATTCCCCAAATTATGTCAACACTTAAGGTTAGACTTAAACAATTAATTGTAATTAACATGTAAATTAATTTTGTTTATCCTGTCATTGGTTTTAAGCAAATGTTACAACTTTAAGAAAATTAATTGTCTTAAGCTTCAGAATAAACTCTTTTTATTTAGCCTTTAAAATCAAACTCAGTTACTATTGGTTGCTTCACTAATTTTTGCAACATATTTTTAGTATTGTCTGACGATTAGATGTTACTCATCGATGTTACGGTTTTATGTGGTCATTCGCGGTTGAACTAAATTTCTATTTCAAAAACATGTTATCACAATATATGGGTCAAATAACTAACATATTTATGATCCAGATAATCTGGTTATTGATGAAAATATGGGCTTAAGTAAACTTGCCGATAACTTCACTATCTTTTAAAGTTGTATCAAGGTAATTCTCGGGCGGCTTTAAAGTTTGTTTCAAATATGAAAGGATAAGTGTCGATGACAGAATATTAATTTTCAAGATAAATGGTTCAAGAGGCTATACAGTGGCCCCCTTTGAGTATAATCTTCACTTTTACATGCTGTTAAGCAAAGAAATAAGTGATTGTCATCTACTTGAGAATTTTGGGTTCCATTTACAATTGCTCTCCCATTGAGGTCATTACAGATTTTTTTCTTTGATTTTAATGTACGGTAAATGCTTGTCTCAAGCTTGATATTTCATGTTCTGATTTGATACTTAAAATGTCCAAGTTATGATTAGTAATACAATGTATGAATTTAGACGAAGGTTTAAAAGAAAGAAAGTCTTGCCATTATTATTTTTCATAGAACAATTGTTTCACAAATGGTGGGATTTTATAGACAGTTTATTATTGTTTATTATTTGTTCTTTTTATCCAAATCACTTATTTCTATCGAAAACTTCAGTAATCCTTGTATATGACAATTGGTATTCTACTTTTATTCTAGAGTGCTATCATTTAAAAAAAACAATTGGATTTACATGTATTATAACAACAGTTTTATTCTCTACATTAAAAAAGTATGTGTATAGGATATGTTTTTTTTACAACCATTATACATTTTTTAATAATTACATAGATTGGACTCCCCAGTTTGCGTTCTTCTGTACTTTTTATCTTATGGAACTTTTAAATGACTAAATACTATTTGATAGTAAGCTACATGCAATTAAAAACTTTTATTTTCTTTTGACGGAAACATTACTGGCATGTTTGTTTTTTTACATGAAAGCATTATTATTCAAAATGTACCTTGTTTATTTATATAACATTTAAAAATAAATGATGAAACTGAAAGAAATATTATATTGATACCATTCGGCAGTTAAGCGTTTTTTGTATATATTATATCCAAAGGACTGTTACAAGAGATTTTAAATGTTATGTTTATACACCCCTATCAAAAAAGTAATAACAGACTACTCTCTAAAAAAGTGCTACATGTATGTTTAGGTCAACACAGGTTATGAATACTGTATTACATTCTGATTCAATGGCATAATACAAATATGTGCTGGATTAGTATAATGGAATGTAAATGGACTTGTTCACAGATTTTAGCTTTTTTGAGGTTTGTAAGTGATTGCTTTAAATTGATAAGTGTAAAAATCGGAAATTAAGAGCTCCTTTAAAATGACATAAATAAAAAACAAAAAAGAAAATAAAGGGTTCAAACCAGTGGCTTTTTCCACTCAACTAGTAAGCTATCTGAAGATTTAAATTGAATTGTGCATTGTTGTCCCCTACTGGTTTCACCAGAGGGGAGTTATGGTTTTCGCTCTGTGTGTCCGTCCATCCGTCTGTCCCACTTTTCTGGATCCTGCGATAACTTTAAAAGTTCTTCATATTTTTTCATGAAACTTGAAACATGGACAGATGGCAATATGGAGATTATGCACGTCATTTCATTTTGTTCTTACTTCAAGAATTTTGGTTGCTATGGCAACAAATAGACTAGAAATACTGCTGAAAATGGTGGATCCTGCTCACTTTTCTGGATCCTGCGATAACTTTAAAAGTTCTTCATATTTTTTCATGAATCTTAAAAAAATGGTTAGATGTCAATATGGACATTATGCATGTTATTTCATTTTCTATGTCAAAAATTCTGGTTGCTATGGCAACAAATATTTTAAAAAAATAACAAAATCTGACAATGGTGGAACCGGTAGGGGACATATATTGCTTGGCAATAGTCTTGTTTTATATAAGTTATCCACTTGATGTCATAATATTTAACAAAAGCAACAGAAACACTGCCAATTATTCAATCATTTTGCATATATAATGCTTTCTAATTTAATCAATTTCAAATGATGATAACTCATATTATAAAACAAAAATGTATTTTCAGTATGACTCTTTATCCTAAATGTTATGATGCTACCTGGTGCACTATGTACGTTAAAAGATTAAAAAATTTGGAAAACAGTTGTTTTGGCACTCTGTGAATATGTCCCAAAGTGAGGTATTTACTTTATTCAACAAGTATTTAACTCTATTAAAATCATACTATTGGACATTCCATCAACATAATCATGTAATCTATTCAACAACTTTGATGCATGTTTCTATTACATGTATTAATTAAGTTTTTAAATGTAATGCACCATGTTTTCAATTTTGCTACAAATGTTCATTTAGCAATCATGATTGAATACAGAATGAGGTGAAGCTTATACCAAAACAGCTTTATTAGGCATATTAAGCTTAGGTAATAAACTAAAATTGCAATAGCTCTTTTCAAAGTTATTTAGATCAAAGATGTTTAACTGTGAAAGTCTGAATAGAATGGCAAACCAAGAGCATGAAGGTCTTAGGGTTGAGGTGCTTCATGTCATCTAAGTCAAGAGATAATTATGGGATTTTTATGCTTTGCACATGAATTGGATTTATAGGTTTTATTGCTTTGCCTTTATATGTAAAGAATTCCAATTCACAAGTTTTAATTGAATTTGATTAGAGTGTCATAGGTAAGTAATATCTATACTAAATGGTTTTTAAGGTGTGGGTTGTGATACCTAAATTGCATAACTTCCTTAATCAAAATATCATTTTCAATAATAACATAATACTAAATTCAAGTTTTTATTAACGAATAATTTTATTTTAATAAAAAATGAACATTGATTTGAAATGTTTACATTAAATGTATGTATTCAAATTAAATAATTTAATAATTTTTGTAAACTGAGTTTTAAGGATGAATGGTGATAGTTACACTAGAGAGAAGGATTTCAGCTTAATTCTAATCTGTTTGGTTGCAATGACAGATGAAAGCATGTAAGTGTGCCACAGGCATCATTGTTTGAAAGTACTTCAAATTTGCTATGCAACTTATCGAGGCAAGAAGCAATAAAAAGATCACTCACCTGTACTAGAGTATATATTCATGTTTTTTGTACGTTAATTTCCCCCATATTTGTATAACATGAAAAGCGCTCTGTGTATTTACATTTTTTAAAGGTTTTGCAGTCGTGTAATTTGATGAAGATTTGTTGTTTGAATAAGGGGTTCAACTCAAATACATGTCATACATTAACACGATTCTACTGCGCACATGTAACATCCTGAATGTCTAATAAAATTCTTTTAGCCATTTTCTTTGTTGAGTTTCAAATACTTTAATTAGGTGATTAAACACTAAATTAATTCATATTATTAAAGAAACAGAAATCTTATTGACTAAATTCCTTTTTACAAAATAATCTTTTAACTGTATCAGAGAACCGCATGTATTTAATTATACCCCCACAAATGAAGTTTAGGGGGATATAAAGGAGTGAACTTTTCTGTCGGTCGGTCTGTTGGTCTGTCTGTCGGTCCGTATTAAGTGTCCACTCTCTAATTCAAGTAGTTTTCTTCCGATCTTCACCAAACTTGGTCAGAAGTTGTATCTATGTGATGTCTACGCCAAGTTCGAACATGGGCCTTGCCGGGTCAAAATCTAGGTCACGGGGTAACTTAGTGCGTTTTAAACATTCAGCATGTTGTCCGCTCTCTAATTCAAGTAGTTTTTATCCGATCTTCACCAAACTTGGTCAGAAGTTGTATCTAGATGATCTTAAGGCCAAGTTCGAACATGGGCCTTGCTGGGTCAAAAACTAGGTCACGGGGTCTTTTAGTGCGTTTTTTAACATTCAGCATGGTGTCCTCTCTCTTATTCAATTAGTTTTCATCCGATCTTCACCAAACTTGGTCAGAAGTTTTATCTAGATGATCTGAAGGTCAAGTTAGAACATGGGCCATGCCAGATCAAAAACTAGGTCACAGGGTCACTTAGTTAGTTTTACACTTTGAGCATGGTGTCCACTCTCTTTTTCAAGTAGTTTAAAACCGATCTCCACCACACTTGGTCAGAAGTTGTAACTAAATGATGTGTAGGTCAAGTTCGAACATGGGCCATGCTGGGTCAAAAACTAGGTCACGGGGTCACTTAGTGTGTTTTAAACCACACCATGTTGTCCGCTCTCTAATTCAAGTAGTTTTTATCCAATCTTCACCAAAATTTGTCAGAAGTTGTATCTTGATCATGTCTAGGGCAAGTTTGAATATGGGTCATGCCGGGTCAGAAACAAGGTCACGGGGTCACTAAGTGCGTTTTATACATCACAATGTTGTCCGCTCTCTTATTCAAGTAGTTTTCATCCAATCTTCACGAAACTTGGTCAGAAGTTGTATCTAGATGATGTCTAGGTCAAGTTTGAATATGGGTTATGCCGGGTCAAAAACTAGGTCATGGGGTATCTTAGTGCGTTTTAAACCTCACTATATGTCCGCTCTCTAATTCAAGTAGTTTTCATCCAATCCTCACCAAACTTGGTCACAAGTTTTATCTAAATGATCTCTAGGACAAGTTTGAACATGGGCCATTCCGGGCCTAAAACTAGGTTACGGGGTCACTTAGTGTGTTTGTTAGCATTCAGCATGGTGTCCGCTCTCTAATTCAAGTAGTTTACATCCGATCTTCACCAAACTTGGTCAGAAGTTTTATGGAAATGATCTTAAGGCCAAGTTACAACATGGGACTTTCTGGGTCAAAAACTAGGTCAAGGGGTCACTTAGTGCGATTTAAAAATTGAGCATGGTGTCCGCTGTTTTTTGTGAAGACGACATGCAAAATATTATGTGTCAATGCGGCATGTGGGGGTATTCGTCACGTCTGTGACAAAGCTCTAGTTTGAAGTTGCACTTGTGAAAATAATTGGCAAGTATAATTTGTTGGTAAATAATTAAATAAATAAAATAAAACAATAATTAAAAATAAAATGAATTGCTGCTTACATAACATGCAGTGTTTGGCTCTGTCATTATATAATTGACATACCGGTAAAAGATGCTTCAGCTCCTACACATGAACAAAACACAAATAAGGAGTGTGTCCTATTGAAATAATAAACACTAACTTTTTACCCCACACCCCCCTTTCGGTAAAAGTTTTATGCTTTTCACTTGTCAGGTGGTGCAATTAGGTCTGTCCATTTCAGTTCTGCATGATTTTTAGAAAACTCTTTTTTATACTTGGAGTGTGAGTCAGTATGCAGTGAAAGAAAGGAAGACACGTTTTTATTAGGAGGTCTGAACATGTCAAAGTGGACGGCCACATGGAATGTTCCTGAAAGTCATTTTCCACAAAATATCATGAGAATGCTTGGATCCACACATTATGTTACTTTGTATGTTGGATACTTTGGGGGAAGAAGGTATCCGGACAAAGGGCATCCGGACAATCGGCACCCTGTGATTTTTTGCATTCCTAGACTGTCGGCACCCTGTAAATTTGTCGACCAGGACTATGGGCACACAATTTAATTGTAAACCCGGACGATGGGCACCTGATTTAAGGCGATTGATAAAGCCCGTCAGCACCTTATTGAACTAATTAGCCTGAACAGCTAATTTGGTAAAAGAGAATTAATAAATCCCGTCAAACTGTGTTATCAAACTAATTAAGTGTGGATCGATAAACGTTATCTGCTAATTGGTTTAATAACACTACGATTTACAAACATCAAAGATAATTCAAGCATTCCTACACGGTAATGTTGGGGGGGAAAGATGCGATTCAGAGCTGTTCCACCAAGATTCCCACCACACGGCAACCATCAACAGCAACGCTAGGACCAACACCGTTTGTGAATCTTGGAACTGCGGGTTTAGACAGGTGGTTGGACAAACTCACCCGTAATTGTGAAAAGTTGTCAAGGGCGTCCAGAAAGACGACGCCATGGTAGAGGCAGATGTCCACAGGCACCGCTCTGAACGATCCGTAACAAGAAAGCGCAAGAAAGCCACCATTGCCCACCAATGCCCCCTCAAAGGACTGTGCGAGAAGCTAGAAAGCAAGGAGCTTCTTCTACCAGAATTCCTCAAATCATTTGGGAAGTGTGTTCGGTTAGCATAAGGGTCTGCTGCCTACAACTGAAGGCGAAGTTCTTTTTATGTCCTCCACCACTATAGTTTTTACCCTGTCTGTTTTTTTTCCAACTTTAACATTTTGCCATAACTTTTGGCAATATTGAAGATAGCAACTTCATATTCGGCATGCATGTGTATCTCATGGAGCTGCACATTTTGAGTGGTGAAAGGTCAAGGTCATCCTTCAAGGTCAAAGGTCAAATATATAGCTTCAAAGCGGCGCAGGAGGGGACATAGTGTTTCTGACAAACACATATCTTGTTTAAACATGATAGTGACTTTATGCTTTGTTTCAAGGAATTTATGATATGTTGTACGTTTAAATGTGTTCGCTTAGCTCAATAGTCTGCTGCTGACAACTTAAGGTGATTTGCTTTATTTGCAATAGTATTGGCTAAGTAATAATTTCCAATTATTTTCAAACGGCGGAAATGATATTTCTGCGTGGACGACCTATGTCTTTAAAAACAAAATTAATTACAGGACGGAAATTACAACCGGCTTGCATTTTGCCTGCCCAAATATATGTATACATAGAGATAGTACTCCTTTTATCGCAATGTCCATCAGGTATTATTTGCATTCACAATTAGCGATCTCTTTTTTCCTACCAATTAGCAGATTAGACTAATCAGTATGATTAAGTTCATAAGGTGTTGATGGGATTTTCTTTCTCTGTAAAGACAAATAAAGTCAAATGTTTTTATTGGTTAAACAAACATTAACTGTTTCTTAGTCTTAAATCAGGTCCTGTTTGAACGGGTTTACAAATTTACAGAGTGCATACCCGGACAGAAAATTAAACAATTGTGTTGTTATAATATCTTTACAAATGCTTGTGTTTAAAGTAAGAAAGAGTGCATTAGGTGCTTTGGCAGTTTTCCTTGTGAATCCTTGTGAACACTACCTGCTCAGAACATATTAATTTCTTTGGTCCTCTTGTTTACTTTTCATATCAATTTTGATGAAACTCAAGAATTCACGTTTCATTTGAAGGGGATGCATTTCATAAAATTGCATTAAAACTGAAGATACTTTTATGTTATGTTGCAGGAGGAAAATCAGTAGACAATGAGAAATCACTGCGGTTCTTCCTGGGGGTCAAATCTGGCCCCAACAGTATGTCAGAGAGTGGGGACTCGGGGTTTGGGATGTCAGGGTACGCTCCAGAGATGACCCCAGTACCAGAGGTCACAGAGGGACAGAATGGTGAGTACTTTGTATTGTTGGAGTCACATGGTCAATTCAGTTCGGTACTCACTATTCCTTTATAGATGGCGAAAAGTTTAACCCGCAGCTGAATACATCTGATGTGTATGTTGAGATGGAGGGAATTTCCACTTGTCACTTTAAATTACAAACTCCAGTGCTTATATGTTCAATTGCAGTGAGTTGTTGCTCTAATTTTCTGATTTGTAATCAATATAGTCGGGGTGTTTAAGCTTACCTGTGCATTGTACAAAGTGAGCTTTTTGGACCACGTTTTGTCCGCGGGCCACAGGTTTTGTATTTGGCATAGAACATCACTTGGTGATTCTCTTCCAAGTTTGTTTAAATTCTTATGTTAGTCCTCGACCAAGTTTGTTCAATGCCACATGGGTTAAATTGTCCTCACCTTATGGGTAACTTATTTGCCTTATATATTATATATACTTGTATATATAACGGGGGAACAAACTTTTCTTAAACGACCAGGCCAACATTTTTGGTATTAGGTATTTAATGATGTATGATGGTCTCCTACTAAGTGACTGTTCTAATCATGTTCCAGGGGTAGTAAAAAGACCCAGCTCTAGCAGGTACTTTATTCACTTTCAAGTGTATGTATATAGTGAATACTCTGAACATGTTTTCTTCTGAAACTGCAAGGCCCAGCTTATTGGTAGTAGAATTGTAACATGAAATGATGGTTCTGTACCAAAGTGGTTCGAGTTATGACCCTGGGGTCATAATTTTTCCCACCCTTGCTTTTTTTTAACATGACCAATTGTGAAGGGTATTAAACAGAAAATTAATTTTGTTGTCATGATATCTCAGCTGATTTTTATAAAATGATTACAGTAACATCTCATAAGCTGCTCAAAACAGTTACTTCAGTCAAATGTGAGCCACCTTGGGCCTTTGGCCCTCTTCCAGATTACACAACATTCAGTACTGATTTGTCCTGTTTCTTTTAAAATGATTGATTTTAATACCTGATTTTGGCAGTTTGCTCCTTCTATTTGGCCTTAATCAAAGCTGTCCATTTTATTTTTAGTTGAAAACATAACTCAGTTGCAAAAACAAAAGTTCATTTTAAGTACTAAGTTTTTGTCTTTCATTTTCAAGGTCATACCAAAGAGAATGACCCTGACCTTCACCTTGACCTTCAAGGGTCCAATGAGCAGGTAGAGGTCACTGAGATAAATGGGTACAGTGACAAGTATGATGCAGATACAAAGGAAGTTTTGAAAGTCGAGTTTCCACCATTTTATTTCTCCACACATGGTCTCTCACGACCTAGTACACCAATAGAAGAAGACCGGGGCAGGTAAAGTGTTATATTCTAGAATTATATGGTTTGTTGTGCGTGTTCTATTTATGCAGAATTATTCAAAATTAGCCGCCTTCTGAGAAAACTGGGCTTAATGCATGTGCATAGTGTTGTCCCAGATTAGCCTATGCAGTCAGCACAGGCTAATCAGGGACGACACTTTCCGCTTTTGACATTTTTTGTTTAAATACAGTCTCTTCTTAGCAAAAATCCAATTTAGGCGGAAAGTGTCGTCCCTGATTGGCCTGTGCAGACTGCACAGGCTTATCTGGGACGACACTTTACGCACATGCATTATGCCCAGTTTTCTCAGAACACGACTCATTTTACTAAATCAATTTGAACTTAATAATTTTTCTTTGTAATATATTATTCACAAAAATATTTTTTTCTTTAGCCTGTATTACACTGGGTTTATCTTAGTCCTGTTGTCAATCTGCCCTACATTGCTTTTTATAAGACAGGTTCCAGATAATCCCCATGTTTGTTACTGCTGCAGGTACTCCAGCCTGTAGTACACTGGGTTTTACATTAGTCATGTTGTCAATCTGCCCTACTTTGTTTTTTATAAGACAGGTTGCAGATAATCCCCATGTTTGTTATTGCTGCAGGTACTTCAGCCTGCTGAACAATGCAATCACGGCTGACATGGTATCCACAGTTGAGGACAGCACCCTAGCCGGTATCTACCGGTTTGTTCCAGACACACTGCTGGCTCTCACGCAGGCAAAACACGAGTTCCTTGAGGTAACCTTGATCGTACAAATCAGTCTGACTAATTTTGTCTTCGCATTCAAAACTTTGATGGCACGGCCCTGATTGGTTAATTGAAATTTTCTCAGATGGTGGTCTTCTATTGGTCATCCAAAGAACTCAATGTATGCCTTAGTTTAGGGTTTTATTTATTGTCTTATTTATTAACAATTCATATAGATGCAGTGACAGCAACAGTTTTTGTTATATTTTCATGTTAAACTTTTTATTAAGCATTTCTTGGAAACAAATGAAGAGAACGTTCTTGTCAGTTGCTCCAGACCAATCCTGTTGGTATTGGCATTATTGTGTGGCTAAATAGTGAAGTTGGATTACTCTAGTTAAAGTTCACAAACAGAAAGTAATTGATTGGTGTTTTATTTTTGTCAATCACACCTACCAGTACAGTCTTTGTAGCAAGGTTGTGTTTTTCATTCTAGGAGATGCAAGATGATCGTAGGTTTGCCATTAAGAAGGCAATTGTGGATTACCTCCTGCTGGACAAAAAGGAACAGGACCGTCTGGGTGTACCAATACCTGCAAAGGTAAGCTGGGAATCGGGCACACAGAGAATGCTAGTTTAGTGTTGAATACACAGAAGTTTATTAAGCGAGCTTAAAAAACCTTAACCACAAGCCGTAGAAGTGCTTTACGTTTTGTGTCAAGCAAATAAACTTATCTATGTAAAACACTTATGTAGAGTTCTATTTTTATTATCATTTCTCTGTATTCATTTCAAAAGTAAAGAAAATAAACTTGCTGTATATAATATTCAATGTTGTCATTACAATAAAGGCAATTAGCGAGCTGCACAGGCTAATCTGGGATGTTCTTTTACGCATATTAAATAAGCTCAGTTTTTTTCAGAACAAGCCTTATATTATTTCAGCCGTCCAACTCTGCTGGTCGCTATGGCTACCCATGGCATGACCGCATGAACCAGGTGCGAGAGTTCATGAAGACAGACGTGTACATCACGCACCCTGCCATGTTCTCAATCCTTTACCACTTCCATGAAAAGTGAGTACACTGAATACCGCTATTGCAATCCCTATTCCAGGATGTATAATGTGCATTCAGCAAGACTTCAATATGGGGACCAAATAATATTAACTCAGGTTTTTGGAGACTTCCTTATATAGATTATTAGCTCACCTGAGCACAATGTGCTCATGGTGAGCTTTTGTGATCGCCTTTTGTCCGTCGTGCGGTGTGCGTCGTGCGCCTTCAACATTTGCCTTGTGAACACTCTAGAGGCCACATTTATTGTCCGATCTTCATGAAACTTGGTCAGAACATTTGTCCCATTGATACCTCGACTGAGTTCGAAACTCTGTCATGCTGGGTTAAAAACTAGGTCAAAAAAAGGAAAAAACTTGTGAACACTGTAGAAGTCACATTTGATGCCCAATCTTCATGTAACTTTGTCAAAATGTTTGTCTAAATAGAATGTTGGTCGAGTTCAAAAATGGTTCTGATCCGTTGAAAAACATGGCCGCCAGGGGTCGGGGCAGTATTCCTTATATGGCTATAGAGAAACCTTGTGAACACTCTAGAAGTCACAATTTTTGCCCAATCATCATGAAACTTGGTCAAAACATTGGTTTCATTGATATCTCGGACCAGTTTGAAAATGGTCCAGATCCGTGAAAAAACATGGCCGCCAGGGGGCAGGGCAGATTTCTCTATATGAATATGGTAAAAACATGTGAACACTCTAGAAGTCACATTTTTGGTCCAATCTTTATGAAAATTGGTCAGAAAATTTGTCTTATTGATATCTTGAATGAGTTCGAAAATGGTTACATTAAATTTGCTTGAAAAACATGGCTGCCAAGGGGCGGGGCATTTTTCCTTTTATGGCTATATATGGCTACAGTCAAATCTTGTTAACACTCTAGAGGCCACATTTATAGTGCGATCTTCATGAAACTCGGTCAGAAGATTCATCCCAATGATATCATGGATGAGTTCAAAAATGATGCCAGTTGGTTGAAAAACATGGCCACCACGGGGGCGGGGCATTTTTCCTTATATGGCTATAGTAAAACCTTGTTAACACTCTAGAGGTCACATTTATTTTCCGATCATCATGAAACTTTGTCAGAAGATTTGTCCCAATGATATCTTGGATGAGATTGAAAATGGTTTTGGTTGCTTTAAAAACATGGCCACCAGGGGCGGGGCATTTTTCCTTATATGGCTTTATATGGCTTTAGTAAAACCTTGTTAACACTCTAGAGGCCACATTTATTGTCCAATCTTCATGAAATTTGGTCTGAAGATTTGTCTCAATGATATCTTGGATGAGTTCAAAAATAATTGTTTGCTTGAAAAACATGGCCTCTAACGGGGCGTGGCATTTTTCCTTATTCAGTCAATCTTGTATTAACCCTTTACCACCTAGATACATATTTTGACGTATTTGTAGTCCCTTAGAAAGTTAAATTGAATTTAAGACCATTCTTACTAGATTCAAGTTTTAAAAGCTTCATTTTCAACCCTTAGATACTGATGAGCAGCAAACAGCATAAAGTCTGAACAGACTGCGAGTTACTTGCAGGCTGTTCTGGTTTTATGCTGGTTGCAAAAGCCATTTTCACTTTGCTTCTGAGTGGGAAAGGGTTAAAAGACCACTCAAGGGAGTAATAAAAAGTGGTCTCTTAATAAAATGGTCTTTAAATAAAAAAAGGCCATTCTGGAAGAATGCTTACCCTCAATTTAAATCTATATGAAGGATAATCTCTTTTGTCAACGATGATTTTAACTTTTATAATAAAATGACTATGAACACAATACATAAACAATGTTTTACGTATAATGTGTTTTATTTTTTCACTTATTATAAATTATCATTTATTATAAATGAATTGTGTGTACATATTTATTTGCAAAAACAACATAGACAAGGAAATATTTTTCGCGTTTTTTTTTCACCTGACACATTATTTTCCACGTCTTCAAGCACCTCAGCTTTACACTTAAGAATGTTCTGAATTTGAGTTTTACCAACTCCAAACTTAATATGCGATTTTACGTGCACTTTTACTCTTTGACAATTCCAAAACCCGAATTTTCTCGTTCAACGTTAACACTTTTCGTTTTGACATTTTTATTTCTGCATGTATGCTTAAGGAAATCTGACTCGATTATGATACATAATGAGCTGAAAAAATTAAAACACGTCAATTGAAAACAAACAAACAGATCTGATTGGAAAATTTATTAAGTAAATAACAATGTGATTGGCTAACAAATATCTACTAATTAGCATAATTACAAATTGGTAATGTACGGATTTCGACAGATGTTGCCGATTAATAGTTTATTTTCCGAACTTCTCAGGAAATGTTTGTCGCGTACAGTGCATTGTTTCTGCACCTGTTATCTATACTTGAAAAAAATCGGCGTTGTCTCTTAACGTTCCACATAGTAAACTATTTAAGCTGTAGACTGTGCGTAATACGTTCCTCTATTATTCAACTCAATAAATTGATACGCAGTCTACAACAATACCGGTCAGAACCGGTCAACGAGACAAAGCATAAACATAATGGTTGGTGTGAAAACAAAGCAGAGGTGTAATAGTTCATCTTATCGGCTTAGATAAACAATTAACACGGATTTGTCCCTGAAAGATCAATAGATTAACCACTTTTACCTCCTAGTGGTCGCTTAATTCAATGCGGACATCAAAATACACCAAAATCAGCGGTCGCTGGTCGCGTAAGACAAAAGTCGCTTAATACAATATCATTATATAGCGAAAAAGCTCCGTGGGATTTCAAAATGGTCGCATAAGACAAAGGTCGCTTAATACAAGTAGTCGCATTCACAAGATTGACTGTATAGCTATAGTAAAACCTTGTTAACACTCTAGAGGCCACATTTTTCCGATCTTCATCAAACTTGGTCAGAAGATTTGTTCTTATAATATCTTGTTATCTCAGGTGAGCAACATTGGGCCTTTCAGGCCCTCTTGTAGTAAAAAGTGCTTATTCCAAGGGGTTAAACTGTGAATCAAGGGAGTTAAAACATTTACATGTCAAAACTTGTTTCTCCCTTAAGTCCTACATATACAAATTTTGGATTTATTTTGGATAACAACTTTGGACATGTTTGCTTATTTACCAAATATACAAGTAGTTTTTTTTTCTTTTAAACCACTTGAAATAAGGTACATTTTAATATTTTTACACCATTCCCCTGACATGCTAACATTATAACAGATTTGGTATGCACCAAGATAAAACATTCTATTTAAGATTTCAAGAAGGATATCATGACAGTATTTGTATAATTATATTAAATAATTTCCTGTAAATAATGAAATATTTATCATTTTATTCAAACTTAAAAAAAAAATGCCATATTATATAAGCACGTCATGTTATCCACTATCGGTAGTTTATCTATAACCTCATTTGGGGTTTATGGCGATAACATGTGTAATTAGGAACCAAGTGCTCTTTGAACATTTGAAATACTGATAGACTAAAAAAGGATAATTGATTTTGTTCTAAAATCTCCATTTTCTTTTTCATTTTTGCCTGCAGGTATGGAACATTTAGGCTGATAGACATACCGGGCTTGCATGCTGTGATGCCTGTCACCATGGAGACCTTCCTGCAACATGTGCAGAGGTCCACTAAGGTGGGCGTGTCTCATCTGGAAAATGATTGGCTCCCAGAGTGCTGTGGGATTGTGGACTTGAGAAGGGAGGAGGTGGAGCAGTGGATGCCGCAAGATGACGAGGTGGGTGTAGTGACTTTTGTGGGTTAACTGTCGTCCTAGATTAGCCTGTGCAGTCCGCTCAGGCTAGTCAGGTACGACACTTTCACTTGCACTAGCTTTTAGCTAAGAAGAGACTTCCCTTCAATCGAAAATACCTTAAAAGCGGAGAGCGTCTTTCCTGGTAAGTCTGTTTGGACTGCACAGGCTCATCTGGGACAACACTTTAGTCTGCAAATATAACTCATCGCTGATCTTCAATGCAATTAAATATGGGCCCTGGCGATAGAAAAATTGTATATCAATCACCTTAATGGGGATGAAAAAATCTGGTAGAAAATTAAAAAATAAACCAACAGATAATCAATTACGCATTTCAGAGGTAAATTCTAACAGTGAAACTGCTTGATTACTTCCTTATAATCCAAAATTCATAACTAAATCAAATTTTGTCCAGAATTTTAGTGCCTTCCTGTAACTTCTCAATCACGTGTGTTAAGTGCGACAAACAATAACTTCACTTGACCAATATATAATATGGCGCATGTCACCTTTGACAACATACTGTATTGAATTTGCTTCTAACTTACATGATTCTTGCTAATCATATCAGCCAATCAGGGTTCAGTTCATCGTATAAATTTAGACCCAACTTGAAGGTGTATACAATAACCGTAAATGTAAAAGATCAATACTGACCTATCTCAACAAATATAACCCTGTAGATACAGGGTAAACAACTAGTAGTTTTTGCATTTTTTTTTAAAGGCACTACAATGTTTAGACCAAAAGTAAAGATCTTGAAGTTTTCTGCTTTACACAAAGTTTTTATTCAGCAATCAATTATTAAAGACTGCTCTCTCCCAGAGGAGGAATGACATGATGTTGTACATGAAGTCTAATTTTTGCATGCTTTTAATCAGTACAAAGGATTTACAAGAAACAAATAGGGAAATGTTTATATTTGTGACTAGAGTTTGCTAACTTTATCTGGACAATAAAACCTGGCAGTTCTTTTCGGATTACAAATTAAACAATACGCAAATACTTAAAATCTACATTGGAATAATTCTTTGTTATACCTATGTATATTAAATTGATATAAGACATTATCAAACAAGGTAGGTAAATAATCTGTTGTCGATTATGAAACTATACTAATTAATACACATTTTTGCATGAATGACCTGCCCAGTTATATTGCAACCAGGATATATAGTGATCAGGATCCGTGGATCCTGTGAACCATGATATAACGGAACAGCAGTGAATATTTCTATTCCTATTTATATCTTTAAGATGTGTAAAGTCCAGCAGGGTCTGTGTTTAGGTTTCGAAATCTGCGTTTAAGTTTCGAAAAAGCGTATCGGGGGCATATGTCTTCCGATGGAGACAGCTCTTGTTTTGGTTGTTTTTAACAAAAATATGATTTAGTTAACAAATTTGAAATAATTTGCCTAAGCATAATACTGACAGCTGTTAATTCAAGGTAATATTAAACATTTATCATTTGATACATATGACAAAAAAGTATGTTCACATGGTCGTTTGCCTCTGCATTCTGTTGTTAATATTTCATAATATTTTACTTTTTATTCTGGCCAGGTCTTGCGTCAAGAGAAAATGGACCACTTTTTCAACAGCGTTGCCACACTGATGTCTAACCTGCTGCGTAGCGCTGTAATCAACTCAATATCCGACCTTGTGGATCTTATAGAGGAGTATACCGGGGGGAACCAGTATGATGGGGAGTACGATATCTACTCAGGGCTCGCCTTACCTCAGAAGATTCATCCCGTCAGAATATTCATGGTACGTCATTTATCATATCCTGCTCAGAGACAGAATTGCACGTGTTTACGTCTTTAGAAAATACAATTAAATTTAAGACCTTTTTAAATAGATTCCAGCTTTTTACAGCTTCATTTAAAACCCTGATACTGATACTAATGAGTGGCAAACAGCATCAAACCTGAACAGACTGCGAATTACTCTCAGGCTGTTCAGGTTTTAAGCTGATTGCATATAGCCATTTTACTTTGCTGCTGAGCTTGAAAGGGTTCATTTACTTCACCAGCAACTCATATAGCCCTTCAAACAATGTTTTGTAAACCCCACAAACAAATTTACCCCTACATATACATGTAAAGTTGGAGAGGAATTTATTGGAGTCAGTATTAAAATCTATTTGGATTTATTAAAAAGTAAAAAAAACAACACTATATTTCTATTTATAGCATTCTTGAGTTGTTTTGATGTATATTGCATATTGATCAGTCACCGGTTTCACCAGAGGGGACTTATGGTTTGCGCTCCGTCAGTCTGTCAGTCTGCCTATCTGTCTGTCTGTCTGTCTGTCTGTCTGTCTGTCTGTCTGTCTGTCTGTCTGTCTGTCTGTCTGTCTGTCTGTCTGTCTGTCTGTCTGTCTGTCACACTTTTCTGGATCCTGCGATAACTTTAAAAAGTTCTTAATATTTTTTCATGAAACTTGGAACATGGATAGATGTCAATATGGACATTATGCATGTCATTTCATTTCGTTCCTTTGTCGAAAATTCTGGTTGCTATGGCAACAAATAGACTAGAAATACTGCTGAAATGGTGGTTTCTGGAGCCTGCGATAAGTTCTTAATATTTTTTAATGAAACTTGAAATATGGATAGATGGCAATATGGACATTATGCACGTCATTTCATTGTGTTCCTTCGTCAAAAATTCTGGTTGCTATGGCAACAAATATATATAATAAACAATCTGAAAATGGTTTAATTTCTGACAATGGTGGAGCCGGTAGGGGACTTATATTGCTTGACAATAGTCTTGTTATTTCATGTATAAAGCGCTTTAGTAGCTATGAGAACCACACAAGCATTGAGTACGAATTCTTTAAATACCTTTTTCAGAAAGAGGACATGGAAAATGCGCAAGTGATCTTCTCACCGCTGTTCCCAGAACTCTGCGAGTTCTTCAACGCAATCATTGATTTCATGGTGATCAGTGTCTCGCAGCTTCCAAGGATTGAGCACCTGCTGTTTGAAGCTGTTGAAAACCTGGACATCACGTTCATACGCACAGTTCATGTGGAGGAGGAGGTCGTGGTTAACGCCAAGGAGCGGATCAAAACTGTCATCTACAACAACCATCACGGGCCTTCCAAGTACGTGGAAGTTTTGTTTTTATAAATCATATTTTGTCAGCCAATTTACTCTGAATTAGCTCTGTATGGTGTTTTCAACTGATAGACGACCAGCCTCATCTGAAAATGGGTCTTATGCTACATGTGGCCAGCAATGCTCCAGACCAGCCTGTGTAGCCGACAAATTTGACATAATTGCTCTTAGTTTTCGGACACTCTAAATTTTCAAACACCCCCTTTTTTTAGCCAACATAATTATTTTTCGGACATATGGGTTTTTGTCCATAATTAATGAATGTAATTTTTCGGTCAGTATATTTTGAGGAGCTATTTTACCAGATTTCTGCTGACTACACAGGCTAATCTTGGAAGATATGTACTTTTATTAATCCTTGTTTAAATCACTCTGTCTTCAGGTACAGATCTATCTACGAGCCGTACAAGCACCTGCTGTCGGTGGAGGCTGACAGGAAGGTGGACAAGTTCCTCAGTCGGGATCGCACGCTGCGGGAGTACACACAGGAGATAGAGAAGTTACGGACAATGGAGAGTGACATCCGATCTTTCCCTGTCTTAGTGCCCATGCACCTCTTCCTCCTCGACTGCTCACATTTCAATCAGGTAGAGTTTCCTCCTCGACTGCTCGCATTTCAATCAGGTAGAGTTTCCTCCTTGACTGCTCGCATTTCAATCAGGTAGAGTTTCCTCCTCGACTGCTAACATTTCAATCAGGTAGAGTTTCCTCCTCGACTGCTCACATTTCAATCAGGTAGAATTTCCTCCTCGACTGCTCACATTTCAATCAGGTAGAGTTTCCTCCTCAACTGCTCGCATTTCAATCAGGTAGAGTTTCCTCCTCGACTGCTCACATTTCAATCAGGTAGAGTTTCCTCCTCGACTGCTCGCATTTCAATCAGGTAGAGTTGACTTGCCCAGAATTTAAATCCAAATGTTTTATTGTACTTCATAGGATTGCCAAATAAGCATAGAGAGTTAAGATTGTGTACTTTTGAAATCTATATAGTAAACGCTTCTTCTTGGTAGACGATTTGTTTGCCCTCAATGTTACACTTGGTAAGATCTGTTCTGATCACAGATTGGTGGCTTTGGTGTTACTTTTTTTTCTTGGTTGTGAATAAAAGAATGAAGAACAGTTGGTTTTAATTTAGTTATGTTTAAACCTATTTATTGTAGATCAATTGTAGCCTTAGGCTTATTGAAATGCTCTTTTCCTGGGTAGTACCAGTACTTGTCTTTTCCTGGGTAGTACCAGTACTTGTTGTCTTTTCCTGGGTAGTGCCAGTACTTGTTGTCTTTTCCTGGGTAGTACCAGTACTTGTTGTCTTTTCCTGGGTAGTGCCAGTACTTGTTGTCTTTTCCTGGGTAGTACCAGTACTTGTTGTCTTTTCCTGGGTAGTACCAGTTCTTGTTGTCTTTTCCTGGGTAGTACCAGTTCTTTTTGTCTTTTCCTGGGTAGTACCAGTACTTGTTGTCTTTTGTGGAGATCTAATGAATGCTGTCACATTGGTTATGGAGTCCGTGAACTCCTGGTCTCTTAGCGGATAAAGGTTGTTTTGATGGTGGCTTTTTGCTTGGTAGAGGTTGGATTTTCCTGCAACATAAAATTTTGCAAGAATAGATCTAATTACAGACTAGTTAAGTCGTTGATACCTTTTTTCCTTTGTAGTTAATACAAAAATAATGACAAGTTGATTTTACCAGAAACATTACACTCGCCAATGGTAGTTTCCATTTTAATCATGTAGTGTCCTGTCTAAAGGAGTCTTCTGAATAATTGATCGTGATCAGAATAATTTTTTGTTCCAATTTTAAAATGATTGCAAAAAGACGCGATGCATAAAAAATTACGCAGGACTGACCAAGAACAACATGTATGTATCTTCCAGTGGATGATAGACCGCGCACTGCACCTCATAAAGCGAATGGTTGACAACATTGTGACTGTGAGTGAGGGGTTTAACCGCAGCATTTGCAAGCAGTATGACAAGATTGTCAAGAGCATTATGCGTCATGCAGAGAAGACTGATGAGCTGGTTGCTCAGATGAAATATGTCGAGGGTCTGAGAGCGGGGGAGCTGCTACATCTGAAGGTCGGGAACATTTGTTTTTGTGTGATAATTTTGTGCTTTTTTTTCAGATAAATCTGCTTGTGGTAAGTTTGAATGAAGAAGTTTGGACTGTTTATTTTGTGTTGGAATCATGCAAAATTGTTGTTTAAAACTGTTGCTTCCACAATTTCATTACATTAGCAACATAATGCTGTAATTATAATGATGGGGTGATTGACTTCACTCATTTTTGTCCCCTACCATTTTCACCAGACGGGACTTATGGTTTGCGCTCTGTCTGTCAGTCTGTCAGTCAGTCAGTAAGTCACACTTTTCTGTATCCTGCGATAACTTAAAAAGTTCTTCATATTTTTTTATGAAACTTGAAGCATGGATAGATGGCAATATGGGCATTATGCACTTCATTTCATTTTGTTCCTACATCAAAAATTCTGGTTGCTATGGCAACAAATAGACTAGAATTACTGCTGAAAATGGTGGTTTTCTGGATTCTGCGATAACTTAAAAAGTTCTTAATTTTTTTTCATGAAACTTGAAACATGGATAGATGGCAATATGGACATTATGCACGTCATTTCATTTTGTTCCTACGTCATTAATTCTGGTTGCTATGGCAACAACAAACATTCTGACAATGGTGGAATTTCTGACAATGGTGGAGCCGGTAGGGGACTTTATTGCTTGGCAATAGTCTTGTTTCATTTTGGTAGACATCAACATCTTACATGCATTTCATCAGCATTGATGCCTTTTTCAGCTTTGTTAAAAAAAGTGTGTGTGCATTATTGAAAGGTACATATGGATAATAAGCCAAATCATCTTAGGGATCGTTGAGTTATTTGTTGACAATTGCAATTGAACTATTTAAAGTTGGCTTTTAACGGCAAATTTCAACAAGCCAAAGGTGCCCAGAAATTGTTGAGTTATGGCCCTTGACATATCTGAATGTTGTCCTTTTAGCTGTTTCAATAGGCTAGGTTCATCAGATTTCATTAGATCTTCTCCAATATTAATGGAAATATTTGAGGTTATAATATCTTAGCCTGATATGATAAACTTGCTCTAGAATGAGCTTTCAACAGATTTTGCTCATGTTTCTAACACTTTTCATCAACTATTTACCAATATGGCCATTTTTGTCATGATTACTTTGAAAGAAGAGGAAACATTTGTGTAATATTTATAAGGAGAGAAAAATAATGACCATTTAAAAAGGAGTTTTCTGGACTTCATATTTAAATATCTGCCTTTCACAGTAAACTGGTATTTGTAAAACAGTAATTTCCTATTTAGTTTTGCACTTTCACAAAACAATACTGGTATCCTAATGCCCTAGTATTATTCAATCCTTAATTGGACGGCGCTCTGTGAAAAAGGAGTTAGATGCATCTGTGACACTTTTTGCTTTTTATGATTTTTTTCCGTTATCAGAAAGCCTCTTATAAGTAAAAATTTAGCTTAGGAGGAAAGTGTCGTAACTGACACAGGCTAATCTGGGATGACAGTTTATGCACATGTATTAAACCCCCTTTTCACAGAGCGAGGCTCATTTCATTGTTGTTACTAGGAGAAGCAAGAAGTTGCCGCGGGCAACCTGCTGTTCCTGATGCATTATGCCAAGCTTTCCCCTAACGACATCCTGCTCAACAACAACACATTCTCCTGGGCGGAAAGGATCTTACCCATGATCACCAGGACGTGAGTATATGCACATGGGTCATTTGTCTCTGTAGAGGAATTTGAAAATAAGTGAAGGGTACTTTACTTATGTCCAAGTGACCCATATGACAGCACCCAAAAACACAAATGAATAAAAATTGAACCGCTTCTTAAAAGAATCAATCAAAATGCTTATCATCACAAACGCACTTAAGTCATTGTTGTGACTCAACTTTGAATTTCTTTCAATTTTTGAGATTAGGTTGACCATCATCCTAAATTTGGTGTTGAAAAACGTTATTTTTTTGTGTTGAGTCTGACTCAACTTCTGGCTTTACATAGAATCTCAACACTGAGAATAGAGAAAATTCTCAGAGCTCAACTGAGTGGAGACTCAAATCACATTTACTGAGTTGATCTAAACACTAGAGAACGTCCTGATATTCAGCCCAAGTGTCTGGACAACAAGCTCTTGACAACAAGCTCTTGACAACAAGCTCTTGACAACAAGCTCTTGACAACAAGCTCTTGAAAACAAGCTCTTGACAACAAGCTCGTGACAACAAGCTCTTGACAACAAGCTCCTGACAACAAGCTCCTGACAACAAGCTCTTGACAACAAGCTCTTGACAACAAGCTCTTGACAACAAGCTCTTGACAACAAGCTCTGGACAACAAGCTCTTGACAGCAAGCTCTTGACAACAAGCCTCAATTAATCAATCCAGAATAACAGCAATCATACGCTGCAGTGACCAATTTCAAAAACAAAAACTGCCTAAATGTCCAAAACAAACATAAATGAATACAACTTTGAGCAGTCAAGGCAAAGTATTGAGCCCAATTTGCCCATGTCGTGCCTCAAAGTATTTTTCCCTATATATTTCAGCTGACTTTTCAATAGATCCCAATTCAATATGATACATGTATATATACATATATTTTATGGGCATTCTAGTATAAAGCAGCTTTTCCCCCACTTTTCCAGCGAGTTGACTCTGCAGAAGGAGCATGAGATTTACACCAACAAGATGCTGGAGAGGCAGCGGAACTTCCAGCAGGACCTGGACGATGTTGCGAGGAGACTGAAGGAGTTTGCCTCCAAGGACCGCATGTCAGAGGCCGAGGTCTACATGGCCGAACTGAAGGACATACAGGCCAAGATTGAGGCCTTCCAAGAGGAGGTAAGAGAATTCTTAGAATGGACTCAAGCATTGCTCTGAGAAAGCAAGGTTTAAGACATGTGCAACAAGGGTCGCCCCAGATAAGCCCATGCTAGTCTAATCAGGAACAACTCTTTCAGATTTCATGGTATTTTTCATTTAAAGGAAGTCTCTACTTAGTCCATTTAGGCAGAAAGTGACGCCCCCTGGTGCAGACTGGCATGATATTTTACTTGCATGCTTTAAACCCCATTTTCCTAGGGCAAAGTTAATTTATTTCTCACATCATGTGATAGAATAAATTGCACAAGCCATGATTGATTTCTTACTGAAGGCTCTCTGTATTATATTCAAATTATGAAAAAACAACAGGGAACATAATAAAATGTATAGGTTATGTATAAAAATGTAATTAAAACAACCAAAAAAAAACATGTGACAGATTCAATTATTTTGACACTGATTGACTTCTTCCAATCCAAAAGTGGCAATTTTTGGCTCATTAACAACGATTTCTGATGTAGATGACATACATAGCTTCAAAGATATTTAGTTATGACTACTTTAATTCTTATTTGATAGCAATGTTGTTAAAAGGGAATTCAATCCCATTATGGTCTTACATATTTATGCCTTTTTTAAGATTCTTAACATAGACATTAGGTTAAAGATTATCAGTCAGTCTGTCAGTCAGTCAGTCTGTCTGTCTGTCACACTTTTCTGGATCCTGCGATAACTTTAAAAGTTCTTCATATTTTTTCATGAAACTTGAAACATGGATAGATGGCAACATGGGGATTATGCATGTTATTTCATTTTGTTCCTACATCAAGAATTCTGGTTGCTACGGCAACAAATTAAAAAAAAATCTAACAATGGTGGAGTGTCACCAGTAGGGACAATATTGGTTGGCAATCTCTTGTTCTTTTTCATTTACTTTTATCAATAGTTTTGTGTGTAATGCAATAGCAATAGGAAGTATATTATAATATCAACAATTGTATATTAAGCGCACATTTTGATGAAAAAAAACAAACAACTAACACCGTTATTTCTAGATATATAAAAATCTGAAAGCTGTTATTTTTTCTTTTCTAGAAAGTTCTCATCAACAGAGAGGAGCAAATGCTTGCAGTGGAAAACCTGACTTCCTACCCGCAGATTCAGGAGTTCATGGTGCAGAAGGAGCCGTATGACAAGTTGTGGACGACTGCTGTGCACTTCCACGCTCAGAATGAGAAGTGGACCAAAGGGCCGCTGCTCAATGTGAATGCAGAAGTTGTGGAAGAAGAGGTAAATTAAAACAAATATGAGCCTTGTTATGGGTAAACAGGGCTTAATGCATGTCCGTTTAGAGTCAACATTCCCATAACAGCAGAAAGTGTCGTTCCTGGTTAGCCTGTGTTGATTGCACAGGCTAATCTGGGATGACACTTTATTTTCATGCATTAAGCCCAGTAAGTGTACAAACATGAAATTATACATTTAAGTATCTGGGTTGTGATTGGTAGAATTATTTTGTTCAACTTTGATATGCATTATGGCAGAATAAAAATTCCTTAAATCGTTTACTGTGTTTTTATAATTTTTATATTTTAATACATATATGTCTATAGAACCTTTGAAATGTCAAAAGACATTCAGTTTTTCCCTATTTTGTGAACAGGAATCATTGTATTCCTTATTTGACATGACATTTAGTGCAAGTTAAAGAAAAAAAAGCTTTGAAACGACTGTAAAGAAATGTTGATTCCTTTAGGTTTGTATAAGAGCTATTACCTGTATTGAAAAAAATATTGTTAGTAAGCCTTTGCGTAGTGGAGATGGTGTGCGCCCATGGACCATTTGCCATTGCGTAGTGGAGATGGTGTGCGCCCATGGACCATTTGCCATTGCGTAGTGGAGATGGTGTGCGCCCATGGACCATTTGCCATTGCGTAGTGGAGATGGTGTGCGCCCATGGACCATTTGCCATTGCGTAGTGGAGATGGTGTGCGCCCATGGACCATTTGCCATTGGGTAGTGGAGATGGTGTGCGCCCATGGACCATTTGCCATTGCCTAGTGGAGATGGTGTGCGCCCATGGACCATTTGCCATTGGGTAGTGCAGATGGTGTGCGCCCATGGACCATTTGCCATTGCATAGTGGAGATGGTGTGCGCCCATGGACCATTTGCCATTGCCTAGTGGAGATGGTGTGCGCCCATGGACCATTTGATATTGAATAGTGGAGATGGTGTGCGCCCATGGACCATTTGATATTGAATAGTGGAGATGGTGTGCGCCCATGGACCATTATGTCACAGGTTTGATCCCCACTGTGGGAGCATTCATTAGATCTTTCCTAAAGACACCAAGTACTTTTTCAACCAGGAAACTGACTCGAGAGCCTCTCAATCAGCCTCCATTCAGTCTAAGGCTTTTAATGCAATTGAGCTTAAATAAATAGGTTTAAACTGAAAAAAAAAAAATTTTTTGGTCATATTTCTGTCTCACAGATTCAGCAGCTGTGGAAGACAGTGTACAAGCTCATCAAGAACTTCGCCCAGCAAGACCACAGGGGCCCAATGCGTGCTGCGACCACGATCAAATCCAAGCTGCAGCGCTTCCAGATCAACCTGCCACTCATCAACGCGCTCTGCAACCCAGGCATCAAGGAGCGCCACTGGGCCATGATGTCGGAGAAGGTGGGGTTCAACATCACGCCCACGGAGGAGACCCCCCTGGAGGAGGTGCTGCACCTGGGCCTGGAGAAATACCTGGACAAGCTGCAGATGATCAGCTCGCAGGCTAGCAAGGAGTTTGCTCTGGAAAATGTGAGTTGCAGTTTTGATTTGAATGAAATGTTTTTTTCATGATGTGGGTGGGATAGATATTTGGAGTTTTTAGTAAATCTTGCAAAATTGAAAAGGAAAATATACCATATTTGTTATGTTTTTATGTTATTCTTATTTCCATTTATTTAGACATTTAGAGGATAAAAAACTCTAAAATGTGAGATTGTAATTAATGTATGGGATTTTTTTGGAGAAAAACTCTATCTATTGTTTGCTATTACCATTCAATTGACCTTGAGTCTCCACAACATTTTTTTAGAAATTACGATTATTTAGCATCAATTAGGTGCGTGTGAGTATAACAGAGATAACACTTTATTATTATAAAGCAATTTGTACATCGTTATTATCCTATTATGACCTATATATACATAAAAGCCACTTCGAATGTCAGTAGTTTCAGATACTTTCCTTGCAATTATAAATATGAATAGACAAAATAAGCTTTAAAGAATCATGTCATTCATCACTTGTATTTAAATGGTAATTCACAACCTGTAATTCACAACCTGAAATTGACCACCTGCATTTATCCACTAATGCACCACCAGTATTTATGTCGTAATTCACAACCTGTATTGATCTGTTAATTCCTTACCTGAAATTTACCACCTGTATTTATCTTGAAATTCACCATATGTCATTCACCACCTGTATTTATCTTGTAATTCACCACCTGTATTTATCTTGTAATTCACCACATATATTTATCTGGTTATTTACCACCTGTATTTATCTGGTTATTCACCACCTGTTATTCACCACCTGTATTATATGATAATTCACTACCTGTAATTCACCACCTGTATTTATCTGATAATTCACCACCTGTATGTATCTGATAAGTCACCATCTGTAATTCACCACCAGTATTTATCTTGCAGACCTGGTAATTCACCACTTGTATGTCTTGCAGGCCATGCGGAAGATGAAGCAGGACTGGAAGAACATGTTCTTCACGTTTGTCCCATACAAGGACACCAAGATCAGCATCCTTGCTGCTCCAGATGATGTGCAGGTGTGCTAGCTCACCTGTAATATTTGAACTTATTGTCAGGGTGCAAAGCTAGACTTATTTGCATACCGTAAAATCAACATTATTTGTGGGACATTAATTTTTGTGGTCTGACTGATAAACAAAAATCAGACAAACACTTACTTAATTTCTTCATTTTTTTAACCACAAAATGTCATTCCAACAAATATAAAAGATTGGACAGTATCTGTTTGTGTCAAGGTCTTCTCGCTAGTTTTCATATGAACAAATCTAGACAACTAAAAGTCTGATGTGTCATAGTGTATATTTGTACATATTGTCAGTATCTGATGTGCAATAATGCACTTCTAATGAATTTGCTTTAACCAGGTTTTGCTGGATGACCACATTGTGAAAACCATGACGATGAAAGGCTCTCCATTCATTGGCCCATTTGAAGAAGAGATTAACCAATGGGATTCACTTTTGGTAACAAATTGAAATATTCACTTCCAAAGTGTGATTAAACAAGACCATGTTATCAGATTTTTTTATGAAATCATGTTAACTAAGACAAGCATCTTGTTTTATTAATCTTTTATTCTTTCATTTTAATACATGTTATTAAATACAGATATAAAACCATTAATAACTGTGTACTGTATGTTTTTGTGTTTTTTTTTATCTAAAAATGTGTTTTCCTTTATTGTGTTTGTCTCGGATCACTTTCAGATGCTATTCATAACTAATTTTTGTGTTTAATAGAATGACTTGTAACATTTTGGATTTTAAGGAGAGTTATATGTGTCAACATGTATACACTGTTTCAGCAGTTCATTTTCAGGTACCGGTACTTAAGATATAGTCTATTTGAGTTGCCCTCTATGAAAACAGGCTTAACGAGGATGAAACTTTTCGCTTTTATGATCATTTTGATTAATAGAAATTCTCATCTTATAGCAAAAATCCGGTTAATGCTGAGAGTGTCGTCCTAGATATGCAGGGGAAAACTGCACAGGCAAATCTGGGATAACACTTTACGCACATCTATTAAACCCCCTTTTATTAGAGCACAGCCCATTTGTATTCCAGCACCGTATGAAGGCTACCTTGGACTCCTGGTTGAAGGTGCAGGCAGCATGGCTCTACCTGGAGCCCATATTTGGGTCTGAGGACATCCGTAGTCAGATCCCCGTAGAGGGACAGATGTTTGTGGAGGTTGATGGACACTGGTACATAGCTCTTCATAAATAAAGAACAAAAGTCTTTCATCATGAAATAATAAATTATAAAAAAATATTAAATAATATAACCAACATCAATTAAGAATTCCTGATTACTTGCACATCAAAGTGAAATAAAGTTTTCATGTTGTTTGCAATATGTGGCCCATCCTTATATCTTGCAAACAAAGTTTAAGAGGGGTATATTCGTGTCACATTGTTGGTTGGTTTGTTGGGTTAGCCCGGCAGTCGATCAGTCTAAATAAAGGATATAATGGGATGTATTATTGCAACACCCTCGGCATATAGGTGGATAGCTTATTGATTGTGTTGAAGCTTTCTTACTCGTACAAATTTTCACCAAATTTTGTACAAATGTTTTTGACATAAAATATGTGGGCCAAGTTTGATAACCAGCCACTTGGTACCAGACACAAGTTATTGCACTTTGTTGCTACAAAAGATGTGAACATTGCTGTTTCGGCTCTCTATCTTTCATCAAATCTTCACCAAACTTCCTGGTTAAATTTGTTGACATAAAATGGAGACCAAGTTAGATAACCAGCCAAATTAAATGTGACATTCCTGATTAAATACCCGTTTTTTAGACGTCGAATGCAAAAGAGGCCTTTCTAATCTATTACTCATATTTTTCATAAAATCTTTCCCAAACGTTCTGAAATTGTTCCTTAACATGAAATGGAGACCAAGTTTGATAACCAGCCAGTTCGCTTTAAGCTTTTCAATGTTTTTGTTTTGTGTTTTCATGAAAAATGTCAAATCTGCAATTCCCGCTCTATTACTCATAAGTTTTAGAGAATCTTCACTAGACTTTCTGCAAATGTTTGTTGACGTAATATGGAGACAAAGTTTGATAACAAGCTAAATATCACCAGGTACTTCAGAGTTATTATCATTTGTTTATATATTTTTTTCAAGTTAAATTTGCTTTTTTAGTTCTCTTTAACTTTGATTTTGACCAAATCTTCATCAAGATTTTCAGGTATGTTTGTTTCCATATAACAAGGATCAAGCTTGATAACCAGCTGAAAATATGACATCCCATGGGGTCAATTTTTTAGAATGTTTAGGTTTATTTTAAGCTCGACTATTATATATAAAATATATATAGTGGAGCTATCCTACTCACCCTGGCGTAAGCGTTCCCGTTAGCGTGCAAATGTTAAAGTTTGCGTACTACCCCAAATATTTCCTGTCCTTTGACATATTGCTTTCATATTTTGCATACTTCTTTACCAACATGACCCCAATTTATAAAAAGAGCAGACAACTGTATCAAGCATTTTGACAGAATTTTTGCCCCTTTTATACATAGAATATGCATATTATTGATAAACCTTGTTAAAGTTTGCGTACCACCTCAAATATTTTCTATTTCCTTTGACATATTGCTTTCATATTTTGCATACTTTTTAACCAACATGATCCCAATCTATAAACAAGAGCAGACAACTGTATCAAGCATTTCGACAGAATTATGGTCCCTTTTATACTTAGATAATTGAACATTTTGCTTAAATTGCCATAACTTCTTTATTTATGATCACATTCGATTCATACATGGTCAAAACAACACTTCATTGACATACCACAATGCACTCCACCCAAACCGCCCCCCATGATCCACCCCAGAATCCCCCCCCCCCCCCAATTTTTCTTTTTTTCCCTTATTTTTGAAATATCATGTTTTAAATGACCACCCACCCACATTATACCCCCCCCCCCCCCCCCCCTATCCATGATGGCTTACGTTATACTGTCAAGCACTCGAATAGTTGAGCGCGCTGTCCTCTGACAGCTCTTGTTTATGCCCCCCAGTAGGGTGGCATATAGCATTTGAACTGTATGTCCATCCGTCTGTCCGTCAGTCCGTCCGAAAACTTTAACATTGGCAATAACTTTTGCAATATTGAAGATAGCAACTTGATATTTGGCATGCATGTGTATCTCATGGAGCTGCACATTTTGAGTGGTGAAAGGTCAAGGTCAAGGTCATCCTTCAAGGTCAAAAGTAAAAAATACAATCCAATGGGAGAAATAAGCTTTAAAAGGGAGATAATTTCTAAACCTGCCAAATGATATATTGAAATTTTATTAAAAAGCGGCGCAATAGGGGGCATTGTGTTTCTGACAAACACATCTCTTGTTGTACATGACCTTGTTTCAAATGCATTACATATCTCAAGCATAAACATGTCATCACTCTAAAGTTTTGATGAGCAAGACACTTTTCTTCTTAAGTGACCCACACATTCCTAAGTTATATGACCTTTACCATAGCTGACATAGCAGTGTGGGGGTATTACTAACTTTTTGTGACAAACTTCTATGGTAGGTAAGGCTATTAACAACTTTGACATTCTGATATTTTGATGAATTACTTATGGTTATTCTGTATATTTGGAAATTTAAAACAATATTTGCAAGTATTTGAAAAAAAAAAAAATGTTCTCGTAAAAAAATATTTATACAGCGTACTCATGACAAAATGTGTTGTTACTACCAATTTTGATAAACAGATTATTATTATACAGTCAAACAACCAACATGTGTCTTTCAAACAACCAACACGTCTCTCTCAAACAACCAGCATGTCTCTCTCAAACAACCGACACATCTCTCTCAAACAACCAACATGTCTCTCAAACAACCAACACGTCTCTTTCTGTTGTTATACAGTCAAACAACCAACATGCCTCACTATGTTAATACGGTCAAACAACCAAAATGTCTCTCTCAAACAACCAACACGTCTCTCTCAAACAAACAACATGTCTCTCTTAAACAACCAACATGTCTCTCTCAAATAATCAACACATCTCTCTCAAACAACCAACATGTCTCTCTCAAACAACCAACATGTCTCTCTCAAGCAACCAACATGTCTCTCTCAAGCAACCAACATGTCTCTCTCAAACAACCAACATGTCTCTCTCAAACAACCAACATGTTTCTCTCAAACAACCAACACGTCTCTTTTTGTTTTTGTTTGCTCAGGAAGACCATTATGGAGAATGCGGTGTTGAACACAGAGGCCCTGGTGGTTGTGTCCCAGGACAGCATGCTGGAGAAACTCAAATATTCTGAGGTAACCCTAGCAACACTTGGACAGATATTTCTTTCCCACTCAGAAGCAAAGTAAAATGTCTATAATTTATGCAAACAGCATAAAACCAGAACAGCATCACAGGCTGTTCAGGTTTTATGCTCTCTGCTGCTTATCAGTAACGTATAGTTTGAAATCAAGCCTGTACAACTTGAATCTATTAAGAAAGGTCTAAAATTTTATTATATTTTTTTAAGGTACTTCAAGTTTTTCAAAGTGCTTTCTGAGTGGGAAGTATATGTTAGTTGAAGTGGGGCGTATTTTGAAGTCTGATCGTTTTTTCTCCTGTTTATCAGTGTAGAATTTCTTCAGCATGTGGAGGGAACTATATCCAAATGTATCAAGCAATTGAATGGAAATTAATAAGGTCATCACCATAAAGTTTAGATGCGTAAGACTTTAATTTCATCGCACTGATCCACACATTCCAGAGTTATTTGCCCTTGAACTTGACCTATTGGGGTTGGGGTATTAGAGATGTGCGTAAAAAATCTTTTGTTTAAACTGTTAAGTAAACCATAGAGGGAAAGTGTGCAGCCTATTTTGGAACCAACTACTTCCAGGACACTATAGTAGAATGACAATCTACAAGCTAAGTAGAGGGAAGCTGTACCTTGAGTGAGGTTTAAACCCACAACACTTGCATGGTGCTCTACCAAGTGTGCTAACAGGGTGGCTGGTTTTTACCTACTCACATTTGAACTGCAACTTAGTGAAAACCCTTCTTCCTTTTGTTGCTTGGGTAAAAATGTCCCATAGAGACTTATGCATGCACAATTCAATATAATGACACAATATTTGTTTTTCAGTCCATGCTAGAAGATATCCAACGAGGTTTGAACCTGTACTTGGAAAAGAAGAGATTGTTTTTCCCAAGGTAAATTTTTTTCATTCTAATTGGGTTAAACAGGAGTGTTATTTTGATTTTTTTACTTATGTTAGAATATAATAATTATTCTGAGTTTATATTTATAACTGCTTAAGTTAATTGATGATGGGAAATTTGTGCTTTTAAGCATTTTTTTCTGTCAAATAAAGAATTTTTAAATTTCATAATATTTATTGTTGTGTTGCCAGACAGAATAAATTATGTATTGACTCAAATTTGAATGATATATTCTACTTAATTGAGATGAATATGTCATTGTAGTTTTTTTTTTGTTTTGATAATAAGTTATATATCTTTGTATCTATCAGAGTTTTATCCTGTTCTATGCAGGTTTTTCTTCTTATCCAATGATGAACTCTTGGAAATCCTGTCTGAAACCAAGGACCCATTGCGGGTGCAGCCCCACTTGAAGAAATGTTTTGAGGGCATCTCTCAGCTCAGTTTCACGCCTGACAAGGTCATCACAGCCATGGAGTCAGCAGAGAAAGAGGTTGTAACGCTCTCTGAGACCATTATACCGGCAGACGCGAAGGGACTAGTGGAGATATGGCTCTCTAAGGTGATCATAAAAAACAAAAAAAATCTAAAATTACCTGTTGTGGCTGGCAAAGATATTACAGTCAAAGTTGACTGCAGTAACACTTCAGACATTCTCCGAAAACCTTGATAATAAGCAAAAACAAAACCTAACAAACACAAAACACTATCAAATTCAACAATCTCGTTAATGTAATTCTTACATTGTTAGGAATGGGTACAGGAAAATAATTGATTAGATATTTATTTATTAAATAGCAGTTTTTCTTCTTTGGAATAATGAGTTTGTATGACAATGTAAGATAGATATCAAAATAATAAAAACAATATGTGTTGATTAGTCATATAAATTAATGAAAAAGTTTGTTCAGAAATTTAATTTATCACAAAATAATGTGCATGTAATCTGATATTGTTATTATTTAGAAACACTTTTAGCAAAACATATTGTTAACATGCGATGCAATTACATATAAGTCTCTCTCTGTGAAAACCGGGTTTAATACATGTGTCTTAAGTGTCTTCCGAGATAAGCCTGTGCAGTCTGCACCAGCTAATCAGGGACAGTGTCTTCCGAGATAAGCCTGTGCAGTCTGCACCAGCTAATCAGGGACAGTGTTTTCCGTTGTTATGGTACTTTTCGTTTGAAGGAAGTATCTTCTTAGCGAAAATTCATATTAAGTGGAACGTGTTGTTCCAGATAAGCCTGCGCAGACTGTAGTGTTGTTCCAGATAAGCCTGCGCAGACTGTAGTGTTGTTCCAGATAAGCCTGCGCAGACTGTAGTGTTGTTCCAGATAAGCCTGCGCAGACTGTAGTGTTGTTCCAGATAAGCCTGCGCAGACTGTAGTGTTGTTCCAGATAAGCCTGTGCACACTGTACAGGCTAATCTGGGGCAACACTTTACGCACATGCATTAAGCCCCATTTTCCCAGAGTGATGCTGTATTTATGATTTCCCCTATTCAGGTGGAGGAGAAGATGAAGCTAAGTCTGAAGGAGGTCAGTCTCAAGGCAACAGACGGGTACGGGAAGACTTCCCGCAGAGAGTGGGTGCTGCAGTGGCCTGGCCAGGTCGTGCTGGCTGCCTCACAGATACATTGGACTGCCGAAGTCACACAGGTTACACTGAGTTGTAGTCAAGTCAATTTATTCCTATAAGAGTTGTAGTCAAGTAAATTTATTGCTATCTGCACATACACTTATACCTAGTCAGAACAAGATTTGCGCACAGGATTCAGTCCATATACTTGTGTTGATTTACTCCTGTTTTATTTTCAATTTACAGTATATAGCAGTATATGTTGATAACTGAATGTGTAGGCAAAGATAGAATAATGGTTTATTCTGAAATGGGTAATTATGTCTACTAAATTATACTGTGTATTTTCTGATGACAGTTTTCAATAACTCTTCTCCGAGATGTCTTATTCAGGGTTGACTGCAGAATTAAAGGATACTGTTCCCTTTTACAGGCCATCAAGGGCCACTTCCTTGGTCCCTACCTCCAGAAAAGCAACAAACAAATTGACGAGATTGTTACCATGGTGAGGGGATCCTTGTCTAAGATGGCGCGTATCACCTTGGGTGCTCTTATCGTGCTTGATGTTCACGGTATGAACTGGTCCTTCCTTCAATACCCTAATTTTATTTAAAAAAATCATTTAAAGTTGTACTTTAAATATTGTATGCCCCTACCATCAATGGCTAAGGGCATTTTTACTCTTTTTTTGTGGTCTTACGCATGTATTTTTATTTTTACAAAAACAATTTTTATAGTGAAAATAATTTGTCCAACACTGTAGGATTTTCAAGTAATATGGCAAAACATTTAAATTGATGATATGATTTTAACCAGATCTTTGTCCAAGGTAATGGTCACAATGGTCAGCTATACGATTTAAATCCATTAGTCCTGTCAGGGGCATAATTTTGTCCAGCATATAAGGAATTGAAAATAAGATATTTTAAACATAATGAGATTGTGGGCAAAAATGCCTGCAGCATCTCGATTGTTTCATTTTGTATGCAAACAATTTAAGAAAGCTTATTACTCAATTATTATTTTAAGATATTTGCATACAATTTAAACATAGATACCTTATATTGGTATCAAGCTTATTTCAAATTTGTTTGCTGCATGCTTAATGAATGAATCACTGCTTTTTAAAGTAATGCATTATATTATTTGCTATTGGAAGCATCGTGTCCGCAAGATTTTGAATTTTAAAAATATGTTTTTGACCTTGTTGTATGGAATTTTTTGTAAGTAACAAACACAAACCATTGAAGGGATAATTCTATGTTGCAAGTGAATCAAAGATTGCTGTATTATCTTAGTTAAAAATGGTGCTGAAAGAGAAATATTGTGAACATAATATTGTAAACAGTATCTAATAGGTAGATTAAATTAAAAATTGTACTGACATAGCACATTGCATTGTTTTAATATTAAAAAAGTTTATTTTAGAAAAAATGTATCAAATAAACTTTAACTAATTTTTTGCTCACCTCAGCACAACGTGCTCATGGTGAGCTTTTGTGATCGCCTTTTTCCGTTGTGCGTCGCCCATTGTGCGGCTTCAACATTTGCCTTGTAAACTCTCTAGAGGCCACATTTATTGTCCAATCTTCATGAAATTTGGTCAGAAGATTGGTCTCAATGATATCTTGAAAAACATGGCTGCCAAGGGGCGGGGCATTTTTCCTAATATGGCTATATATAGCTATAGTAAAATCTTGTTAATATTAGAGACCACATTTATTGTCCAATGTTCATGAAACTTGGTCAGAAGATTCACCCTAATAATATCTTTGACAACTTTGAAAATGATGCCGGTTGGTTGAAAAACATGGCCACCAGGGGCGGGGCATTTTTCGTTATATGGCTATAGTAAAACCTTGTTAACACTCTAGAGGCCACATTTATTTTCCGATCTTCATGAAACTTGCTCAGATGATTTTTTTCAATGATATCTTGGATGAGTTCAAAAATGGTAACCTTTGCTTTAAAAATATTGCTGCCATGGGGCGGGGCATTTTTCTTTAAATGGCTAAATATGGCTATTGTAAAATCTTGTTGACACTCTAGCGGCCACATTTATTGTCCAATCTTCATGAAACTTGGTCAAAAGATTCATCCCAATGATATCTTGGACGAGTTTGAAAATGACACCAGTTGGTTGAAAAACATGGCCACAAGGGGGCGGGACATTTTTTCTTATATGGCTATAGTAAAACCTAATTGTTTACACTCTAGGGGCCACATTTATTTTCCGATCGTCATGAAACTTGGTCAGAGGATTTGTCCCAATGATATCTTGGATAAGTTTGAAAATGGTAACCGTTGCTTGAAAAACATGGGTGCCGAGGGGCGGGGCTTTTTTCTTTATATGGCTATATATGGCTATAGTAAAATCTTGTTTACACTCTAGAGGCCACATTTATTGTCCAATCTTCATGAAACTTGGTCAGAAGATTCATCCCAATAATATCTTGGTCAAGATAAAAATGATGCCCTTTGGTTGAAAACATGGCCGCCAGGGGGCGGGGCATTTTTCCTTATATGGCTATATTAAAACCTTGTTAACACTCAAGAGGCCACATTTATTGTCCAATGTTCATGAAATATGATCTTGGATGAGTTCGAAAATGGTTACGTTTGCTTGAAAAACATGGCTGCCAAGGGGCGGGGCATTTTTCCTTATATATATGGGTATAGTAATATCTTGTTAACTCTCTAGAGACCACATTTATAGTCCGATCTTCATGAAACTTAAAATGAAGATTTGTCCCAATAATATCTTGTTATCTAAGGTGAGTGACTTTGGGCATTTTTCCTTATATGGCTATAGTAAAACCTTGTTAACACTTTAGAGGTCACTTTTTTTTCCGATCATCATGAAATATGGTCAGAATATTTGTCCCAATGATATCTTGGATGAGTTCGAAAATGGTTTCGGTTGCTTTAAAAACATGGCCACCAGGGGCCGGGCATTTTTCCTTATGTGGCTATATATGGCTGTAGTAAACCTTGCTAACACTCTAAGAGGCCACATTTATTGTCCAATCTTCATGAAACTTGGTCAGAAGATTTGTCCCAGTAATATCTTGTTATCTCAGGCAGGGGTGGCGAAATCTCAAAAAACTATACTTGTCCACGGACAACCATTTAGGAAATTTATCTTGCCCGTTGCTGAACTACACTTGTCCGTTAACTTTTATATAAATTATAAACGCATTTATTGATTAATGTTAAATAATGTGGAATATATCAAAAATGAGTATGATTTGCTTGTTTTGTTTATAATTGTATTTCAATGGTACATTCATTATAGCAGTATATTATAAACAATATAAAGACTTTCTCAAACTTTAAATCTTGCGAAGCTAGTGTTATTTAAACATGTGCTGAACATAAGTACATTGTAATCTTAACAAATTAAACTAGTCCAATATGTGGACCTCATCAGACTGAGGCTCCGCTACTGGTAGCAGTTTGATTATATAAACTGGTAACCATTGAAAATCTGTTGGCCAAGTTTCTTGAAAAGTTCTGGTGCGTTAACTTAGATCATATTTTTTATCATAATCTTTCTTAGTTTTTTGGGAGGTGGGCTGCTCAAAGCTTCGGGTTTCTGCTCCGTTGTTGAAGATTAAAAAAAAGTTTCATCTTTACCATTAAAGTCGTCTTAAATAACAAGGTAGACGGTGTTTTGATTATCTTATATTGATACTTTTTATTTCCGTCTGATTGTAAAAATAAAGAAACCAGTCTGTACACTGTCTAACAGTCGGGCCGAATGTTGAAAATGCGGCATGCTCCCGGTCTCTTGCAGAATAAGGGAGATCACTGCGCAGGAAAGTGCACGTATTTTAGCTTGATTGCTCCGCAAATAGCACTGACAATGTAATCGCGTGTCAACATCCGGTTTTGTAAAACTCAATTACGGCTTTAATACAATGTATTTTTGTATACCTGGACGCGACTTTTAAAAAACTTGTTGTCCACGGACAACTTAATTGACAAAAGTCAGTTGCCCAGACAAGCAAATGTACAACTCGGGTAACTCGGACATTTGATTTCGCCACCCCTGTCAGGTGAGCGACTTTGGGCCTTTCAGGCCCTCTTGTTGATTATTATTTATGAAGACTCATCAGACAGATAAAATACCTCACCTACCAATAGGAATCCTCTCTTAACCATTATTTATCCTCGGGATGTTAAGTAGAGATGGTTTCCTATGTATAAATGTTATAGCTACTGGTAGTCATAAATTCAACTGGATAAATTGCAGTCGAGTAGGGTTTCCACTGTATTACCTTTTCCCACTCAGAAGCAAAGTGAAAATGGCTATATGCGACCAGCATAAAACAAAAAGGCCTGCATGTTATTCACAGTCTGTTCAGGTTTTATGCTGTTTGCTGCTCATTAGGATCTTTGGGTTGGGAATGAAGCCTTCAAACTTGAATTTAATAAGAAAGGTATTCAATTAAATTTGATTTTCTTATGGACTACAAAAAAGTCGAAATGTTTATTTGAGCGATGTAAAGGGATAAATATTGCAGCTACTTGAAATGATTAATGCAAGCTATAAACCCCCTGTTCCAATCAGCTCGAGATGTGGTGCAGCACCTGGTTGACATTGAGATCAAGTCTCCGCTAGACTTCTCCTGGATCTCTCAGCTGAGGTACTACAGAGAGGAGAGCATCATCAATGTGAGGATGATCACCACAACGGTTGCCTATGGTTACGAGTACCTTGGAAACACGGGTCGACTGGTCATCACGCCGCTGACTGATCGGTGTTACCGGACTCTGATGGGGGCACTGCTGCTCAACTTAGGAGGCGCCCCTGAGGGGCCAGCTGGAACCGGAAAGACTGAAACGTCAAAGGATTTGGCAAAGGCAGTAGCCAAGCAGGTAGATTTGTGAATGTTTTGTAAAATAAATTTAACATAAGCCTCAACTGGTGCATTTTATTTAATGAAAAACTCTTTGTCTTATGGCTTGTCAAACAGGAAGGCGATGCCACAGTACTTGCATGGTCTTTCATAAATTGTCAGAGCACCGTATGATTGCAGCAATGTATATTATGAATAAATATTAAATTGGTATTGGTTAATTGGTATTTTATGCGATCTCACAACAATCATCTGTTGTGCTCATCATAATCTTACTGCATCATCGAAGTGTACCCACATCTCACAGTGAGCAAAAAGTTGCTACAGGGCAATTAAAGTTATTAATAAGCACATATTGACTTACACACTTTAATGTTGACGCACAGTGACATGACAGGGAACCTGGCAAGACAAGGGCACCTATTTCTCCACCTAGCTGTGGCATCTATGAGATGCCTTCAGCCATTGGTCCTACAATTAGGTTGTGAGGATGAGCCACTGCCTGATTTGTCTGTGTTTTACATTGTTAAAGTGTCATGCAAATATTGTCCTGGTCTGACTGAGATTTTGCACTGCATTGTTATATATTGTATTTTTTTGTGGCAGCTCTTCACCTGAGACTTGTTAGCTAAAGTAGCAAAATTTAATATTGTAAGTTTCAGGTTAATAGAATTTGTTACTTAAATACAAACATGTCTAATATTAATAGCAATTGTTTGATTAAAATTATGATTGTTTTGTGAATTTTCACATATTTTATATTGTACCTGTTCTTTCTCTGAAAAATACATTGAATATTCATGAAGTTGAACATAGTCACTTGCACATTTAAGTCAATCCCCATCATGTTTCAATGTGCAATGTTCCATCACTAGCATATTTAACCCAATCCCCTTCATGTTTCTACGTGAAATGTTGCAGTGTGTGGTGTTCAACTGTTCCGATGGACTGGACTATCAGGCGATGGGCAAGTTCTTCAAGGGACTGGCACAGTCTGGGGCCTGGGCTTGCTTTGACGAGTTTAACAGAATTGAACTGGAGGTAGGACAGATCTTACCTTAATTAATTATTCAACAAAGTTTTTCTTTTATTGTTTAATTAATATTTTGAACTCAATAATAGCATTTAAGATAAGTTATAAAGTGGGCGTAACAATTTGTAAAGAAATTAACCATAAATGTTAAAGTGACAAAATCAGTAAAGGAGTTATGTTATGTCATTGCTAGAAAGCCAGATTATGCTACATGTATTAGCAATGTGCAATGGAGGATGATTACATGTTATGGCTTTAAACCCATTACCACTTAGATACATATTTTTACTCATTTGTTGTCCCTTATAAAGTTAAATTTAAGTTAGGACCTTTTTCTTTACTAAATTCAAGTTTTAAAGGCGTCATTTCCAATCCTAAGATACTGATGAGCAGCAAAAGCATAAAACCTTAACAGACTGCGAGTTACTCGCAGGCTGTTCTGGCTTTATGCTGTTTGCACATAGCCATTTTCGAATTGCTTCGTATGGGGGAAAGAGTTAAAGCAAGGACATGTAGGCAGTCATGCTGAGTGATAAGATAAATATCACCCAGCCTCATACTTAATGAATTTAAATGTAAACTTTGAAACCATTATTGTTCGTCAGGCATACATTTTCTTATATTTCCTAAGTGGACCGAGTGATGAATTTAAGATTCTAAGGAATAATTATGTCCAATGTTAAAACAAAATTAAGACTGAATTACCGTAGGCATGATACATTAAAATCCAGTGTAATCCACGCATACATATTTCGTCTGTTTCGTAGTCAAGATAAATCCGGTTTTGACACCAACGGGTACACATTAAATTGTGTACTTAACTGACACATGGCATTGCTGTAAAGCGCGTATGCAGTTAAGCTGTATCAAATGCGTTGACTTCCTTTAGGTAAAATAGTTATGCTTAGTGCTAATTGTTAACAACTTTATTACCCATTGTGTGGTTTGTGTTTTTCAAGGGCGTTGACTAATTAGCAATTTGCTTTGTTGTTTCAAACACTTGTTAAAGGTTTATGGGTCCTGCTAATCCGCTAATAATAATTTTTGTGATACAGAATACTAATTCAAACTTGTCAACTATTTCCTATGCTATCTTGACACATGTTTGTGGCAGTCCTGAGATCCTTTCTAGCCTCAAGTTCCTCCTGATAATTTGTAATTTGATTATGGTACACCATGTCACTTCTTAGAAGATTCAGACAGCTTATTTGCCTTTTTTGCCAGTGCCTACGTAATTTGAAAAATAATTGACCAAGCAGGCTAAACAGGGATAACACTTTCATTCTTATGTTGATTTTTTGCTAAGAAGAGACTTCTTTTGCATGAAAAATACAATAACATTGGTCCCTGATTAGCCTGTGCAGTCTGCAAAGGCTAATTTGGGACAACACTTTACGCACATGCGTTAAGCCCCATTTTCCTAGAGCGTGGCTCAAACATTATTTTGCATTTCAGGTGTTATCAGTGATAGCCCAGCAGGTACAGACTATTCAGCGCGCCATAGCGGAGCAGTTGACGCTGTTTGTGTTTGAGGGTACGGAGATCTCCCTGGACCCCACTTGTACCATCTTTATCACCATGAATCCAGGGTACGCTGGCAGGGCAGAGCTGCCAGACAATCTCAAGGTCAGAAATAAAGCATATAGTAATTTTTATACGCCCGTTTTTTTAAAACGGGACGTATTATAGTTTCACTCTTGGCGGGCGGGCGGCAGGCGGGTGGCGTCCACAGCAATGTCCGCTCTCTAATTCAAATAGTTTTCATCCAATCTTCACCAAACTTGGTCAGAAGTTGTGTCTAGACAATATCTAGGTCAAGTTCGAATATGGGTCATGCTGGGTAAAAAACTAGGTCACGGGGTCACTTTTTGCATACAAGGATTAAGCATGGTGTCCGTTCTCTAATTGAAGTAGTTTTCATTCGATCTTCACCTTATTTGGTCAGAAGTTGTATCTAGATGATATGTTGGTCAAGTTCAAATATGGGTCATGCCGGGTCAAAAACTAGGTCACGAGATTACTAAGTGCATTTCAAGCTTTTAGCATGGTGTGCGCTCTCTAATTGAAGTAGTTTTCATCTGATCTTCACCTAATTTGGTCAGAAGTTGTATCTAGATGATATGTAGGTCAAGTTTGAATATGGGTCATGCCGGGTCAAAAACGAGGTCACGAGGTCAGATGGTGCATTTCAAGCATTTAGCATGGTGTCCGCTCTCTAATTGAAGTAGTTTTAATCTGATTGTCACCAAATTCAGTCAGATGTTACATCTAAATGATATCTAGGTCAAGTTCAAATATGGGTCATGCCGGGTCAATAACTAGGTCTTGAGGTCACTTAGTGCATTTCAAACATTGAGCATGGTGTCCAAATCCTTTGAACGGGGTATCTTGTGACAGTTTGGCACTCTTGTTTAAGAATGTGAGCCTCATTCTGTGAAAACAGGGCCTAATGCATGTGAGATAAGTGTCTTCTCAGGTAAACCTGTGCAGTCTGCTTTTATGGCCTTTATGGTCTCTTCTTAGTGAAAATACAGTTTAGACGGAAAGTGTCGTTCCTGATTAGCTTGTGTGGACTGCTCTAGCTAATTTGGGACGACACTTTATGCACATGAATTAGCAGGCAGGGGGTAGCCACCAGACAATCCCTAGGTGGGGAATGATCGATTTATGTGTATTTATGTGGCTGCTGGTATGATAGATATACTTTTTTGAAGAATATGTAAGACAATTTACCATGAACAAAAACATTGTTCCATATGTCTGTTTGTCAAAGATGGTTTCACAAAGAATTTGTGGTATCAGTATAATTATCAGACACTAATTTTTGTGAATTATTTGGATCCACTCGACCATGAAATAAAAAGAAGTCTGACATTATTACATTATACTAATCAGAGATTGCACTTTGAACAAGATTTGGTCAAAGATTAGAGACTTCCTTAAAATGGAAAGCACCATAAAAGCGTAAAGTGTTGTCCTTGATTAGCCTGTGCGGACAGCACAGGCTAATCTTGGGCGAAACTTTCCGCACATGCATTAAGCCATATTTTCAAAAAGCCAGGCTAATAGTATTGCCCTTACATCTACAGGTCCTGTTCCGCACAGTGGCCATGATGATTCCAGACTATGCAATGATCGCTGAGATCTCCCTCTACTCAATGGGCTTTGTTGAAGCTCGCAGCCTGTCCACCAAAATTGTCGCCACATACAAACTGTGTTCCGAACAACTGTCTTCCCAGCATCACTATGACTACGGCATGCGGGCTGTGAAATCTGTCCTCACTGCTGCTGGAAACCTGAAAATCAAGTACCCTGAACAACGAGAGGATGTCCTTGTTTTACGCTCCATAAATGATGTGAATCTTCCAAAGGTGAGAGAGTATTTTATGTCTGCTGTGCTTTGGTGTGCTTTGTTCTATAAACTTTTGTCACTTATTTATTGCTTATTTAACTCCCAGAGAAATCCAATCTTTTTGTTTAATTGTTTCTTCTTATGTTTCATTTGATGAAATGCAAGATTTTTTCTCATGTCTTTGGGTAAAGTTTTTCTGCCTAAACATAATTCAAAGGAGTGATGTTGTGATCATCGCAGTACTTATAATGCATGTAAACTGTTTTCTACAAAACATTATCTTTACTTCATACAAATATGTTAATGCAATGGCTTTCTTTAAGTATGTGTATACCACCTATGTTAACTATTTGTCCAGTTTTTGTCGCACGACATCCCGCTGTTCGAGGGGATTATCTCGGACCTGTTTCCTGGTGTGATGCTTCCTAAGCCCGACTATGATGCACTGGAGGCCGCCCTTCTCAAGAGGATTGAGGCGAGAAACCTGCAGGCCGTGCAATACTTCATTGACAAGATCGTTCAGGTTGTGATTAATAGATAGATTGGTCTTTCAGGTAGTGATTGATTGATTGATTGATCGATTGATAGATCCATTTGTAGTTCTGGAAATGATTGATTGATTGATCATTTTGTCATTCAGATAAGGAATGATTGATAGATCAATTTGTCGTACAGCTAGTTATTGATTGATAGATCGATTTGTGATTCTGTTAGTGATTGATTGATAGATCAATTTGTGATTCAGGTAGGGATTGATAGATATATTGATTTGTGATTCAGGTAGTAATTGATTGATTGATCAATTTGTGATTCAGGTAGTGATTGATTAATCGATTTGTGATTCAGGTAGTACTTGATTGATTGATCAATTTGTGATTCAGGTAGTGATTGATTGATGGATTTGTGATTCAGGTAGGGATTGATTGATTGATCAATTTGTGATTCAGGTAGTGATTGCTTGATTGATTTGTGATTCAGGTAGTGATTGATTGATTGATCAATTTGTGATTCAGGTAGTGATTGCTTGATCGATTTGGGATTCAGGTAGTAATTGATTGATTGATCAATTTGTGATTCAGGTAGTGATTGATTGATTGATTTGTGATTCAGGTAGTAATTGATTGATTGATTTGTGATTCAGGTAGTGATTGATTGATTGATTTGTGATTCAGGTAGTGATTAATTGATCGATTTGTGATTCAGGTAGTGAGTAATTGATCGATTTGTGATTCAGGTAGTGATTTGTTGTTCAGGTAGTGATTGATAGCTTTATTGAGTGAACATTTGGGTTTGGTAAGGTTTTTGTTTGGTTGATCTTTCTTTTGTCACCATAGTTTTTCTAGCCTTTGATGGTAATTTTACTGGAAATTTGAATTCATCATTCTATGTGTTTAGTATTGTGCAACATAACGTCTTCAACTGGTTTCACTCACATGAAAAGCAATTTAAGGTTTGCCCACAAATGTTTTCATCAGATATCAAATGTTGAGGTAATGTTAACAAAGTAAATTTGTGAGACAAATGGATACTGAATTTTATTATTTATTATGAAAAATGTGAAACATGAAGGTATAATTAATAAACTTAGATCCACAGAACCATACTTCAAAGTTTGGTAACATTCATGTACATTACTATCAATGATGCTCATATCTTTAACTAATTATCCATAAAACGAATTATGTTATTATAAGAGTTAAATGCATAATTATACATATAATGCAACTTTTTATAGAATGTTATAGAACTGTTTTATGAATGTTCTTTATTCTTAGACTTAAGTCAAATATTTGGTTGGTGAATAGGGGTGTTGTTCAGCCAAAAATACTGTCAAATTAAGCTTGATTTTAATTTTATTTGAAAACATTCAGAAATGAAAAAATCCTTACAATTTTTTGTCACATGTTCTTATCATCTGATATAACTCTCTAGATCTATGACATGATCTTGGTTCGCCACGGTCTGATGATTGTCGGGGACCCACTGGCAGGGAAGACCTCCTCATTCACCGTTCTATCAGAGGCCTTGGCAGATCTACATGACCAGGGACTGATGGAGGAAAACGGGGTAAGAGGAGGCACTAAGATGTGGGCAGCGATCTGAGAAACCAGGGCATAATGCATGTGTGAAAAGTGTGTCCCAGATTAGCCTGTGCAATCAGCAAAGGATAATCAAGGTTAACTCTTTCCCCTTTTGTGGGATGGTTTGTTTATGGGAGAATTCTTTATGATAATCTAGTCTAAGCAGAAAGTGTTGTCCCTGATGAGGCTCTAAGGACTGCACAGGCTACCCTGGGACAACACTTTACACAAATGCATTAAGCCATGTTTTGCCAGTGCGCGGCGCATGTGTGTGATTCTTACTCTGCAAGCTGCAAGTTTTTGTAAATGAGAAAATGATAACTTGCATTTACATGAGCTGTGATCAAATAAGTCAAATGAGACTAAATTTAAAATGTTTGGTGTGTTCTTTACAAAGCTATAGGCATCACAAAGCTCTTGAGTGAAATCTTAACTTAAGGGTGTCATATGAGTGAAATTGTTAGATTAAATATTTTATGCAAAATCCAATGTTTTCTCATTGGTAAAATACACATTTCAGCAATATTTACAACCTTAAAACATTTTAATAAAAACATTTGTCATTTATTTTCTAGGAGAATACAACATCCCAAAGCAATATTTACTTCATAAACTTTTATGTCAAAATGACCTATAAAAGGATAGAATGCTTTCAGGTTTTTGTTAAGGTGATTTGTTAAGTTGTCTCTTAGAAGGTGATATGTGAAAACGTACCAAGTGCTATGATTGCAGGTCTGGTATCGAGTCATCAACCCGAAGGCTGTGACAATGGGGCAGCTGTATGGTAGATTTGATCCAGTCTCTCATGAATGGACTGACGGTATGAAATGGGGCTGGGATAAATTATTATGAGAGCTAAGCCCATCAGCATCTTGGTGTTAATGGTTTGAGCACAAGGTCCCATATGTTTTATTTGAACTACTGACTAATTTACCTTATCGATATAAGTATTTGTTTTCAATATATATTTTTTGTATTCAAATCAGCTTCCCGTTGTTGGACCCACATTATTTCAGCAATCAAAAATTGTTTGAAACCCATTCAATGATCTCAATGATATCTTGGCCGAGTTTAAAACTGGGTCACATGAGATTAAAAAAACTAGGTCATTTGATCGATTTGAAGAAAAAGCTTGTGAACACTCTAGATGCCACATAAAGCTTGTGAACACTCTAGATGCCACATAAAGCTTGTGAACACTCTAGATGCCACATAAAGCTTGTGAACACTCTAGATGCCACATTTAGTGCCCAATGGTAATCAATATTGGTGAGAATTCTTTTCTAGATAATATCTTTAACCCATTTATGTCCAGTGGACTCTCCCATCCTTCTAAATTGGATCAATTTATTTCCAAAATTAAGGGTGTCAAGTATATTTATTTCTATATTTAGAATATTTCATAAAGAAATTCATTTAAGCAAACAGCGCAGACCCAGATGAGACGCCGCATTATGCGGCGTCTCATCTGGGTCTACGCTGTTTGCAATGTCTTTTTTTCAGGACGCTAGGCATAAATGAGTTAATGAGTTAGAAACTGGGTCATGTGGAGTCAAATTAAAGGAAAATGTTGTGAACTCTCTAGAAGTCACATTTGTTTGCACAGTCTTCATGATCCATGCTCTGAACATTGGTTTTTATGATTTCCGCGACTGATGAAATATGGTGCCTGTCCATAAAGGAAAATTGGTGCCATAAGGGGGGTCATTTTTAGCTCACCTGAGCGATAGCTCGGGGTGAGCTATTGTGATCACTCACCGTCCGGCGTCCGTCTGTCCGTCTGTCTGTCTGTAACCAATTTGTAAACATCTTCTTCTACTAAACCATTGAGCCAATTTCAACTAAATTTAATGTGGAGCATCCCTAGGTCATGGGACAAAAGAATTGTTAAAAAAAATTTGATCACATAACCAAGATGGCCGCCATGACCATATATGGTAAAAACCTTAAAAAATCTTCTTTTCAGAAACCGCTCATCAGATTTTCAAAAAATTTCACAGGGATGACCTTTGAAGGCTCCCCTGAAATAGTTGTTCAAAGAAATTTGATTCGTCAAAAAACATGGCCGCAGGAGCTCGTTGAACTTTGCATGTTTATTCGTTTTTGCCTATTTTGTGAAAACTTTCAAAAATCTTCCACATTTTTTGTCTGATCCTTTCCAAATTTGCACAGTGTCTTTATATCAATGAGGACACGAACCCTACAAAAATTGAGCATTATTGGTCCATGAAGTACAGAATTACCTCCCCTTGACTTGAGAAAATGGTGTTTATGCAATAAAGTCCAAATTTTTCATCCAATTCTTTCCAAACTTGTAAGGATTTAGCATGGTTCAAACAAGGGAAACAACTACGGTTTATGCATGTTCTTTTTATTACAGATTTGCCTCCCTTTAATTCATTCAAAATCTCATTTTACAGCAGAGATTCCAAATCTGACCTGTAAATGAGCCCCATATTTACTGCCAGTGCTAGGTTACCTTTTCCCATTTGATCATTCTTAAGTATGGGTCTTGTAATGCTGCTACTGCTTCTGCTACTGCTACTACTACTACTACTACTACTACTATTACTACTACGACTGCTACTACTACTACTACTACTACTACGACTACTACTACGACGACTACTACTACTACTACTACTACTACCTACTACCACTACTACTACTACTACTACTACACTACTACTACTACTACTACTACTACTACTACTACTACTACTACTACTACTACTACTACTACTACTACTACTACTACTACTACTACTACTACTACTACTACTTCTACTACTACTACAAGTACTACTACTACTAGTACTACACACCACCACCACCACCACCACCACCACCACCACCACCATTACCCACCACTGCCACTACTACACCACCACCACCACCACTACTACTACCACTACACTACACTACTACTACTACTACTACTACTACTACTACTACTACTACTACTACTACTACTACTACTACTACTACTACTACTACTACTACTACTACTACTACTACTACTACTACTACTACTACTACTACTACCACTACTACTACTACTACTACTACTACTACTACCACTACACCACCACCACCACCACCACCACCACCACCACCATTCACAGTGACAAAAAACGTATTCACACAATGGCTGCAACTACAACTTATAGCCCATATAGTGGGGCATGCATGTTTTACAAACAGCCCTTGTGTCTATGGGATTTTAACCACAACTGTTCATGTTTATCTCCGACACATATTTTTAGGTCACCTGTCATGAAGTGACACGGTGAGCTTATGTGATCGTGTGATGTCCGGCGTCCGTTGTGCGTGCCTGCGTGTGTCCGTGCGTCCGTCCGTCATCAATTTGTTTGTGTAGACAGTAGAGGTCACAGTTTGCATCCAATCTTGATGAAATTTGGTCAAAATGTTTATCTTGATGAAATCCGGTTTGGGATTGTATTTGGGTCATCTGGGGTCAAAAACAAGGTCACTAGGTCAAATAATAGAACAACCTTCTGTAGACAATAGAGGTCACAGTTTTCATCCAATCTTTAGGAAATTTGGTCAGAATGTTTATCTTGATGAAATCTGGGTTGGGATTTTATTTTGGTCATCTGGGGTCAAAAACTAGGTCACTAGGTCAAATAATAGAAAAACCTTGTGTAGACATTAGAGATCACAGTTTTCATCCAACTTTTATGAAATTTGGTCAGAATTCTTGATGAAATCTGGGTGGGATTGTCTTTGGGTCATCTTGGGTAAAAATCTAGGTCAAATAAATAGAAAAACCTTGTGTTGACAATAGAGGTCACAGTTTTCATCCAATATTTATGAACTGTGGTCAGAATGTTTATCTTGATGAAATCTGGATTGGGATTGTATTTGGGTCATCTAGAGTCAGGAACTAGGTCACTAGGTCAAATCATAGAAAAACATTGTGTAGACAATAGAGGTCATAGTTTTCATCTGATCTTAATGAGTCAGGTGAGCGATTCAGGGCCATCATGGCCCTCTTGTCCTTATGTTGCTGTAGTAAATCATATTTGTATCTAGACTTCTTATTTTTTATTCACTCATCATGAAACTTGCTAAGAACATTTTTTTTAAATATATCTGGGCTTGACAATAATTGGGATTGTTAAAAAAATGGATCCTAGTTGTTGTGGCATTTTGCTTATAAGTGTATTGTGAAACCATGTGAACACTACATGTGTCTGCTACGAACAGTTCCTTGGGGTCTCAGGTGAGTGCCTTAAGGCTTTTGGCCCTCGTTTTCTAATTAAGCAACCACTCAAACATACACTAAGTTATATTTGGAGAATAAATTATACCATTTTTTGAGAAAATAAGGGATAATTTTTATCAATAAGATTTGCTTTTCAGGAATGCTATATTAGTAATGAACTGTAACACATATATATAAGCCTCTCTCTGTAATACGGGGTTTAATGCATGTGCTTTAAGTGTTGTCCCAGAGTAGCCCTTGCTGTCCTGTAATACGGGGTTTAATGCATGTGCTTTAAGTGTTGTCCCAGAGTAGACCTTGCTGTCCTGTAATACGGGGTTTAATGCATGTGCTTTAAGTGTTGTCCCAGAGTAGCCCTTGCTGTCCTGTAATACGGGGTTTAATGCATGTGCTTTAAGTGTTGTCCCAGAGTAGCCCTTGCTGTCCTGTAATACGGGGTTTAATGCATGTGCTTTAAGTGTTGTCCCAGAGTAGCCCTTGCTGTCCTGTAATACGGGGTTTAATGCATGTGCTTTAAGTGTTGTCCCAGAGTAGCCCTTGCTGTCCTTTAATACGGCGTTTAATGCATGTGCTGTAAGTGTTGTCCCAGAGTAGCCCTTGCTGTCTGCACTCAGGCCAATCAGGGACAACACTTTTCCCTTTTATGGTATTTTTGGTGTAAAGGAATTCTCTTCTAAGAAAAGTCCAGTTTAGGCGGAGTCCCTGATAAGCCTGTGCAGACTGCACAGGCTAATCTGGGACGACACTTTACGCACATGCTTCAGAGGCTAATCTGGGACGACACTTTACGCACATGTATTATGCCCAGTTTTCCCAGGGGGAGGCTCTTTGATATTTCTGTACTGGTGGTTTCCATGGCAGGTGTGCTTGCCAACACATTTCTGAACTGGTGGTTTCCATGGCAGGTGTGCTTGCCAACACATTTCTGTACTGGTGGTTTCCATGGCAGGTGTGCTTGCCAACACATTTCTGTACTGGTGGTTTCTATGGCAGGTGTGCTTGCCAACACATTTCTGTACTGGTGGTTTCCATGGCAGGTGTGCTTGCCAACACAATTCTGTACTGGTGGTTTCCATGGCAGGTGTGCTTGCCAACACATTTCTGTACTGGTGGTTTCCATGGCAGGTGTGCTTGCCAACACATTTCTGTACTGCTGGTTTCCATGGCAGGTGTGCTTGCCAACACATTTCTGTACTGGTGGTTTCCATGGCAGGTGTGCTTGCCAACACATTTCTGTACTGGTGGATTCCATGGCAGGTGTGCTTGCCAACACATTTCTGTACTGGTGGTTTCAATGGCAGGTGTGCTTGCCAACACATTTCTGTACTGGTGGTTTCCATGGCAGGTGTGCTTGCCAACACATTTCTGTACTGGTGGTTTCCATGGCAGGTGTGCTTGCCAACACATTTCGTGAGCATGCCTCCAGCACCAGCCATCACAGGAAGTGGATCATATTTGACGGCCCCGTGGACGCAGTCTGGATTGAGAACATGAACACCGTACTGGATGATAACAAAAAGGTTAGTTTACTGGATTTGGTGATTACCTTATTAATGAAATGTCAGGTTATGCGTGTTATTGTTTGTTTCCACATATAAAGGAATGTTTTTTTAACCATCTTTATACAGATGGCTGATGTGTTTTGCTTCGCATAGAGCAATATTCTTTTGATGCATAGCCAATTTATTCTAATGTAATACAGTTTGCAACATCTGATCTACTCTAGAGCTATCAACAGTTACAGCATATAGAAAGCATATGGTAACAATGTAATAAGTACACAGATTTTAATGCATGTCTTTTTGTTTGGTAAAGTTGACCTTACCAAATACAGTTGCTGAAACAATTAACCATCCGTTTATGATAATCAGGGTTTATGTTGTTACTCACATCAAATATATTATCATCATTTAATGAAACACTCTACAAAGTCAGTATAAAGAATATACATGTTCAACAGAAATAGAAAATTGCCTCAAAACTTAAACCATGGTTAATATAACAAAAGGATAAATATTTGAGCAACCGGGTCTTGTTATGAAAACATTGTCACAGCATTACATTATTTGATAAAATTATTTAACTTTCATTATCAGCTTGTTGGAGCAATGTGTTGACAACAATAGCACAATGTTAATGACAAAAAAGAGTTTTATTCATTTAAGCTCGCGCCTATAAAGCCTGGATTTTACTATTCATAGTCCCCTCCTCATGCAACACTGGCATGGCTTAACTCTAACCTGGCATATGGATATTAAAAAGCATGCTTGCTTTTTTGGGGTGACAATAAAATATTTAACATGAGTTAATTGTAACTCTTGGTTTACCGTGGTTTTCATCTTTGTTGAGATTTTTTATATCTTACTTTTAATCTTATAATAGGAAAATAACACCTTTTTTGGACAATATCAGTCATTACTTAACATGTCTTTAATAAAGCCCTAGTGGGGCGCATTTCAACATGTACACATTTTGTGAGCTTCTCCTAAATTTAAACTACCTGAAAATGGTGTTTTATCCCTTGCCCTTGCTTTTTAATATACAAGTACTTTTGGACTACTTAGCCCCTATTATGTGTTTCATTGGCAGCTGTGCCTGATGAGTGGAGAAATCATCCAGATGAACAACAAACAGAACATGATCTTTGAGCCGCAGGACCTGGAGGAGGCCTCGCCAGCCACTGTCAGCAGGTAACCTGTCACAGTATTAAGCAGGTAACCAGTCACTGTCTGCAGGTAACCAGTCACTGTCAGCAGGTAACCACTCACTGCCAGCAGGTAACCTGTCACATTATTAAGCAGGTAACCAGTCACTGTCAGCAGGTAACCACTCACTGTCAGCAGGTAACCAGTCACTGTCAGCAGGTAACCACTCACTGTCAGCAGGTAACCAGTCACTGTCAGCAGGTAACCATTCACTGTCAGCAGGTAACCAGTCACTGTCAGCAGGTAACCAGTCACAGTCAGCAGGTAACCAGTCACTGTCAACAGGTAACCACTCACTGTCAGCAGGTAACCAGTCACTGTCAGCAGGTAACCAGTCACTATCAACAGGTAACCAGTCACTGTCAGCAGGTAGCCCGTCACTGTCAGCAGGTAACCAGTCACTGTCATCAGGTAACCAGTCACTGTCAGCAGGTAACCAGTCACTGTCAGCAGGTAACCAGTCACTGTCAGCAGGTAACCAGTCAAACTTTGAATGTGGGATTGAGTAATACATGTACTGTGTTAGTTCTGAGTTTTCCTCAGCTAAGTTTGTTGAAATCATGCCCCTGGGGTAAAAACTGGCTTTGCCCCATTGTTCACATTTGTGATTAACAAAGATTTGTACAGTAAATAACTGTAAAAATCTTCTCTGAAACTTCAATTGTCAGGAATTAAATATTAATCTTCCTATATTAATTAGTCCTCTACAAAGTTTGTTCAAGTCATGGCGCTGTAGTAAAAACTGGCCACAGCCCAAGTGACTCGTGAAAACACTTGTCCCAGGGCTTTAATATGTGGTAAAACTGGCCACAGCCCAAGTGACTAGTGAAAACACTTGTCCTAGGGCTTTGATATGTGGTAAAACTGGCCACAGCCCACGTGAGTCGTGAAAACACTTGTCCTAGGACTTTGATATGTGGTGAAAACACTTGTCCTAGGGCATTGATATGTGGTGAAAACACTTGTCCTAGGGCTTTGATATGTGGTGAAAACACTTGTCCTAGGGCTTTGATATGTGGTGAAAACACTTGACCTAGGGCTTTGATATGTGGTGAAACACTTGTCCTAGGGCTTTGATATGTGGTGAAAACACTTGTCCTAGGGCTTTGATATGTGGTGAAAACACTTGTCCTAGGGCTTTGATATGTGGTGAAAACACTTGTCCTAGGGCTTTGATATGTGGTGAAAACACTTGTCCTAGGGCTTTGATATGTGGTGAAAACACTTGTCCTAGGGCTTTGATATGTGGTGAAAACACTTGTCCTAGGGCTTTGATATGTGGTGAAAACACTTGTCCTAGGGCTTTGATATGTGGTGAAAACACTTGTCCTAGGGCTTTGATATGTGGTGAAAACACTTGTCCTAGGGCTTTGATATGTGGTGAAAACACTTGTCCTAGGGCTTTGATATGTGGTGAAAACACTTGTCCTAGGGCTTTGATATGTGGTGAAATCACTTGTCCTAGGGCTTTGATATGTGGTATTTAAAATCAGATTGAGACCCTGTACAAATTTTTTGTCCTTAGTGTAAAAAATGCAAAAACCCCAAGGGGTCAAATTATTTATAAAATTGTCTTCAGGTGTGGCATGATCTACATGGACCCCCTACAGCTGGGCTGGCAGCCCCTTGTGAAGTCCTGGATGAATACCACGCTGCCAGAGTTCAAACTTACACAGGAGCAGAAGGACACTATCAGGGTAGGTTCTGTACACCATGATGATGATGATGATGATGATGATGATGATGATGATGATGATGATGATGATGATGATGATGATGATGATGATGATGATTATGATGATGATGGTGATGGTGATGATGATGAAGGTGATGATGATGATGATGATGATGATGATGATGATGATGATGATGATGATGATGATGATGATGATGATGATGACGATGACGATGATGATGATGATAATAATAATGACCTATTTTGTTGAACCAGAACAATTTGTATTGTTTGTTTCCCTGTAGATGCTGTTTGAGTGGCTGTTGCCTCCATGTCTGAACTTCGTGACCAAGCACTGCAAGCACATCCTGGCCTGTCAGCCCATGCACCTGACTGCCAGCATGCTGAAACTCTACCAGTGCCTCCTCATTGACATCAAGTAAGGCACAGACCCAGTGATTTCAAATGTAATCAATATTTAAAAACCTTTAAAAGGCAAATAAAATAAAAAATACTGGTGTGTATGGACTGTTTATTTTTTACAAGTTGAATTTTAACAACTTATCATACATTATGAAATTGCCATGAGGTTGCTGGTTTTAATGTAGTCACTCTGTCGGAGGCTTTGTCTGTTGGTCAGTCCACACAAAATGCTCTTAGTTTGTGGAGTGCTGTGGTTAAATTACAACTTCAAACATATCATTGTGAAGTGTAGATTGGAAAGTTATTTCCCTTGAGCATAGCCGACATAGCAGTGCAGGAGTATCAGTCACATGATTGTGACTAAGCTCTAGTTTCTAAGAGAGGACAATGTGACAAATATGATATTAGTGTTTTCGTTTTATTTCAATAAAACCATTCTTAATTGGCAAGTCTGGTAATTATGTAACTGAGTGTGTGCTAAATGTGATGTTGTCCTTTGTAAATAATTATTTCGGAATCTTCATTTAAGATTTTTATAGTTTGTGTATAAATTATGATTCATATCACTCTAGTGATAATGATGAATTACAAACAGTAACAAAGGTGACCAGGTATTGTATAAAAAATCTGTGTGCATCCATTATCCTCCTTTGTCTATTAATCACTCACTATAATTATTTTTGAATCCATGGCCTCATGTGGTTCTATTACCATATTGCATGTTGATGGATGTCTGACAAAATCTATTAACAATTCAACTGCATGTTATTATAACCTAACCTTGAAATGAAGTTTGTGGGGGTGTAAAGTTATCACCCCTGCCATTGGTTTGATGATCAGTTGTTTGGTTGAGTAATTACCCCTGCCATTGGTTAGATGATCAGCCGGTCGGTTGAGTAATCACCCCTGCCATTGGTTAGATGATCAGCCAGTCGGTTAAGTAAACACCCCTGCCATTGGTTAGATGATCAGTTGGTCGGTTGAGTAATCACCCCTGCCATTGGTTAGATGATCAGTTGGTCGGTTGAGTAATCACCCCTGCCATTGGTTAGATGATCAGCCGGTCGGTTGGTATCTTGAGCTGCACATTTAACTCTATATTATCAACATGACATCTTATAGAAATATTGTTATTCTATGTAGAATTGCAAGACACAATGTTCATGTAAGTCATGATATTCTTTTCTGGATACTTTCATCATGGTTTAAGTATGTTATTCTGTTGATAACTTGCCTCTCAGTTCTCTGTGTATCAACATGAAACTTTATAAATGTATTTTGCTTGTTTATTGCAATATTCTTTTAAGAGCAATGTGCCCTTGAAATTAGGCAAAATTTGGATACTTAACATGTTATGTGTTCTTTTTATGTGTAAGTTTTTGTCTTCATGAACAATTTAAGTAGCAAAATACAAAATTCAATTTTTTAGATAAATTTTGCTAATACTCAAGGTTTGCACCTGTTTGAAATGAGAGGGGGAGGGGTCAATTTGTAGACAATGCCTGTGTTTGCTCAATTTGTGGTCTTCCATGGGTGTTGTAGTTATACACATATACTTATAGACAATACCTGTGTTTGCTCATTATCTCATTACCTTGCCTCAACGCTGTCGGTCTAAAATGTGATCTTGGCATAGGAACACACCTATATATATTGCCATCCCATATATGCCACCCTTTGTTTGAGTTCATTTGCATGCTAATCCTGATATTACGGATGTTTTTTCTTATTTCTATTAAATTAAATATGTTAATTACATAAATATTGTATTTTCCACTCAAAAGCAAAGTGAAAATGGCTATGTGCAAACAGCATTAAACCAGAACAGCCTGCGAGTAACTCACAGTCTGGTCAGGTTTTATGCTGTTTGCTGCTCATCAGTATCTTAAGGTTGGAAATGAAGCCTTTAAAGCTTAAATCTTGTAAGAATGGTCTTTAATTAAATTTAACTTTCTAAGGGACAACACATGCAAAAAAATACGTATCTACCATAATTACTCTATGTTTTCGGACACTCTAAGTTTTCGGACACCCCGTTTTTTAGCAAAAATAATTATTTTTCGTGACTCTTTATTTTGGGACACACGAGTTTTCGTCCATAATTTATGTCACTAAGTTTTTGGACAGTATATTTTACAGCGCTGTTTTACCAAATTTCGGTCCTGTTTTCGATATCTAATGACACTTCGATCATGGGGTTTTACAACCAGATTAACATTATAAAACATGGCAGGTGCATGACTGAGGGCAACAGACCATTACATTTGCGTTATTGTGTAAATAACCTTGTAAACCGGTATTAAACAATGGTTTGCCCGATACCATAAGCGTTATGACAATTATCAGGGGTAGTGCCAATAAACAGTTAAATTATCTACCACAATGGTACTACCCTAAAATAACGTTGACAAATATCAAACGCTTCAAAGTGTGTTGCACCCTATTGCAAGTTTTACGAACAATGGAAGGTGTTAGACAACAACTATCGGACATGCGCAACAAACAAAGAATTCATAATTTGCCTATTGCGTTAATTACAGGTTCATACTAGCGAGTATCGGTACATCAAATGCTTATCTTTGAACTCGTTGGTCAAAGTAAAACCTTGTATTTTTCTGTCAAATAAATTAAGCATTTAACATTATTTAAAATGCAGTGCAAACATATATAACTGTAATTTATACTATACAGCATGGTATTTTACAAGCATGATATTACAGGTAGTCGTTGATACAATTGACGCTATTTTCGCCTCTTAGTTTTTGGACACCTGTATTTTGTGAATATTTTTCGTATCTAAGTTTTCGGACACGAAAAAAATTAAAAAAATTAAGTGTCCGAAAACATAGAGTAATTACGGGTAAATAGTAAAGGATTAATTTTCATGTTCAAACAATAATATCCTTTGCTTCATATTTATATAATTGCACAATTGTGTGATTGTATTGCTATTTTTTAGCAGTAAATCTAATTGCTCTAAAGGTTATGGATGACTTATTGTGAATAAGTTAAGGCAAATATGAATATGGCACTTGCTAACAAGTTGGCTTAAAACATTCATTAGGTTTGTTCATTCTGTTTCATCACTCTTAAAGCAATTCTTTATGAGGACTCCTTTTTGTTTTATATGTTATTTCAGCTAGTTTGTTAGTTTTATTATATATTTGATGTCCACAGTTTCCATCAGCTCTTAATGAGTCCTTACTAAAATGTTAGGTGACATAATTAAATATAGACCACATTGATAATAAGCCATATTACCTTAAGCATGGTTAAATAGTGGCCCTTGGAGTATCTAACTATATTATTTTGCCATTTCCTCCCTAATGGGTCTTAACAGTTTTCCTCTGATATTTCCAAAAATGTAAGAGAATGTTTGTTGACATAATGTATAGGCAATTTTTAATAAACATCCAAAAGGCTTCAGGAATTAGTTATTTCGGAAAGAAAAATGACTTTAGACTTATTCATTATAGACATAAAAATAATAATTAACTGATGAGTATCTCTTTATGAGATATGTAGTCTCTTCAAAATTGAAAAATACAGCAAGTTTAATGGGTACACTTGGTGTCAAAAATGTTTGTACTCAAGCTTATATCAATCACATATGCACAATTTGTAGCAAATATGTGTAAGTTTTTCAGCAGCATAATTGCATTCAAGTAGTTAAAATAATATGCTTTTAAAAATTATTACTAAAGATAGATCCTTTGTTGAGCTTCAAATATTTACATTTGTTCCTAAGCTTTATTATGGGGATTAGTTGGCATAGAAACTCTGAAACATCCCCCAATACTCTAAAATGACACAAGCATAATTAATGCTTTTGTATGAAATTTTGGTGAGACTGCAGATATTGAATAAAGGAGCTGAGTTATTTTAATGTGATTGACATTCATGAAACTATATGGTCCGCGTTCTGAGGAAAATTGGGCTTCATGCATGTGCGTAGTGTTGTCCCAGATTAGCCTGTGCAGTCTGCACAGGCTAATCAGGGGCAACTCTTTTTGCTTGTATGAAATATTTGGTTTAAAAGAAATAAAGAAATATTTCCTAAATAAATATCCAGTTTAGGCGGAAAGTGTTATCCGCACAGGCTTATCTGGGATAACACTTTACGCACATGCATTAAGTCCAGTTTTCTCAGAACAAGGCTTGTATTGTCACACAGGAAGATTGGTGATGAGGATGATGACGATGAAGACATATTCCAAGAGGACCTGGAGGAAGGGGAAGTGAAACAGGATGAAAAAGTGACCAGTTTGACGGATCAGAAAATCATCGAAGAGAAGACGAACATGCTCACATGCTATTTCCTGTTCTCCATGGTCTGGTCTGTGGGAGCAACATTGGATGAAAACTCCAGAATCAAGTTTGACGAGTTTTTCCGATCGCTTTGTGAGATGGAGAGTGTTAAAGACAAGCATCCCAGGTAAAATAATAATATGTAAGTCGTGCTCTGTTAAAATGGGCTTAAATGCATTTGTTTAAAGTGTTGTCCCAGATTAGGCTAAATAGGGACAAAACTTTCCCGGAACTGGGTTGTCATCAAGTAGAGTCTACCTTAACACTTTGAATGCTGGGAAATTTGTCATCTGCTAAAATGTCGTCTGCTGAATTTCTAAAATAAGCTTTTTCTTTGAATTTGTTAAAAAAAAAAAATTCAAAATTTGTTCAATAGCAAACAGTTTGGATCCTGATGAGACGCCACGTTCTGTGGCGTCTCATCTGGATCCAAACTGTTTGCAAATTCCTTCAAAATTCGGTTCCAGCGCTGAAAAAGTTAACATGAAAAAAATACATGTAGAAAGTGTAGTGACTGATCAGCCTGTGTGGACTTCACAGTCTTATCTGGGACAACACTTTACACACATGCATTAAACCCTCTATTCACAGAGCATGACTCATATGGATTAACATTTATCTATATATTTTTCCCTTTTAAACTTGTATTCTTATTTGTCTTGTTTGTTACACTTTAGTGTATTTGTGTTATTTATTTGTTTTTCGTCTGTAAAAGGTTTAATGTAATATTTTGCATACTGCTATGGGTTGGTAGTTAGATTTGATTGTCTGACCTCATAACATTTATTATGTTGTGGAGCAAAATGATTCTACATTTCTCATGCATTCACCTGAACCTAGACAACAAAGTCTAGAGGTGCAGGACACCTTTTCTATTCCATTGAATTCTCACATTCCTGAGTAATGTGACCTTGAAATCATCCATTTCTATGCATAAACTGTTTAAAGCTTGTGGAGCCAACTACTTCTTCATTTCTTAAAAGATAGAATTATTTGAAGTTTGTGGAGAGAACCAGTTCTTCATTTCTCAAGCGATGGCAAAATTCTGCTTGTCCACTTGAAAATGTAACTTGTTTGAATGCCTTCCTCACATTTTTAAGAGACAATAAATACAACACAATTTGTTTTTCAAATGCATAAGTCTTATCTAATAAATTTCTTTAACAACTTCTTTTTTGTATTACTCATTATGGAATTGTACTAGGACATGTTGGAAGAAAAACTTATACAATAGTTACTCGTCTGACAGTTATATTAGATACTGTTTACTTTTTAACTTACTTTAAATTATTGTATAATCGTATATGACAGTTATATATTCTTAGAGCTAGATTATTTGTAGATTTTACATTACATGCTACTTTTCTTTCTATATAGATAATTATATTGTATAGGTTGTGAACAAAACATTGATATATTTGTATGAGTACACAGCTGGAATACCATATTGAGAACGTCTTTAGGAGGGTCCAATGTGAACATGTCACCTTTGTTTGAGAACAAATATATCAAGGAACTGTTCACACCTCTGTTGCATAATCTTTTTATTATATATCTATATTTTTTTGTATAATTTTGTTAAAATGCACTTAAGTCCATGTTGTTGTTGCACATTTGCAATAATATCGACATCATTTACATTCTATTGATTTTTGTATGAAGGTTTGTAACTTTGGAAGCGACTTGTTATCGTTAGATTTAACTAAGAAAATATTGTATGCAAGCCTGTCAAATATGATAAAATATTGGACAATGACACGAATCAAATGACAACAGCTTATTGGATGATATCAACAGGTATATAATTATAATTTCTATCTCTTATGGGAATGTAGAACTAAAATGTTGCAATGCAAGTATGTTGTAATGTAGTCAATATTGTTAAATGTATGTCACACGTCCGGTTAGCGTGTGCTCTTTCTTATGAGTGACCAATTTGTTACTTTCACGTTGTTTCCCCAAGTGCGCAGGATAATGAAAGACTGTAAGTCAGAGCAACATTAACTGTAGAACTTTATTGACACAAACACACAGCAAGATGGCAATAGAGCAGAGGTCATGAACAAATGCTATAAATTGTTAACAATACAAATTTTACAACTGAAAGTATTCAATATCTAAAACATCAAACTTTAGGGAATAACTCGCTTTTAGCAAGAGGTAACTGAAGAATTTTAATATATAAAATAATCACCAAATATTTAGACTTGCATGAAGAATGAACAATTGTAATACATACAAAATACTGAACTTATATCACTTATACAAGTAAAGTAGAAATAAAATAAATGTCTTACCTGTAAGTCAGAGCAACATTAACTGTAGAACTTTATTGACACAAACACACAGCAAGATGGCAATAGAGCAGAGGTATTGAATCCATTCTGCGTTTGGCTTATATAGGAGTTGGTTGCCATCTGCTGTTGTTATGGTCACATTTGGTTTAGATTTGCTCTGACCCACAATTAGGTAATGACAACAAAGTATGTTGTAACATCAAAAGGGAGCTTTGATTAAGATGCCAATAACAGGCTGTCATTTAAGATCTCAACATGAATAATTTGTTTGTGACTTAATTTATGTTATGTTATAATCTTTTACATGCATTGTTGACAATATTGGAATATTGAAAAGGTGTTACAGCAAAACTGTAGAAGGATGTAATGTTGATGCAATAATCTTTAACAAGCATTGTTGCTTATATTGGAAATATTGGAAAGGTATTTGATGATTCTCTTAACAATAAGTGATGTAAATATGTTGTATAATATTGCATTTACAACTAAGATTGTGTTACCCCTAAATATCATATTGCCAGAGATTGACAAGAAAACAGACATCAAGTGTAGCTGTACAAGATCATGAAACCCTACAACAATAAACAAATATACACATGACATATATTATTAAACAAATATTCAAATGGTCAAATAACTATAAAACTATTACTATAAAATCTTCAAATATGCAAATGACTGCATATATAAATGCAAAACAATATAAAATCTTCAAATTCACCTACCTTGGGAGTCGGCTCGTAGCTCCTTCGGCTCAAGGCATCTGCGTTAGCATTCTTTGTACCTGCTTTGTGGACTATGTTGAAAGTGTAACCCTGGAGTTTTAATGCCCAACGTCCTTTTCGACCGTTAAGATCTTTCAGACTTTGGATATATTTCATACCCATATTGTCTGTGAACACAGTGAACTGTGAGTTCGCAAGGTATGGGTGGAATTGACGGATGGCCTCGATGAGAGCTAGGCATTCCTTTTCATGAATGCTCCATTTGTTCTCACTACCTCTCAAAGAGCGTCCTCCGTAAGCAATCACCCTTTCTCTTCCTTGGTCGTCCAGTTGACCCAATACAAAGCCTACTGCGTAATCAGAAGCATCAGTAGACAGTGTAAAGGGCTTAGCCATGTCAGGGAAAACTAGGACTGGTGCAGTGGTGAGTTTTTCCTTCAAAGTATTAAAGGAAGACTCACATTGTTCACTCCAAACAAATTCTGTGTCCTGTTTCAACAGGTTATTCAAAGGTGCAGCAATTTCTGCAAATTTTGCAATGAATTTTCTGTAATAATTGCACAGACCCAAGAATTCTCTGACATTTTTCTGTGTTTTCGGTTGGGGAAAGGATTTAACACTTTCAATCTTACTTGGGTTCACCTCTATACCCTGGCTGGTAAAGAAGTGGCCTAGATACTCCACACGGTCTGTAGCAAACTTACATTTTTTTGGTTGGAGCTTTAAGTTCGCCTCCCGCAAGCGTTGGAAGATGGTGCTGAGGTGGTTCAAGTGCTCGTCAAAATTAGCAGAGTGAACCATGATGTCATCAACATAGACCAGAGCAAATTTAAAATTGATGCCTCGAAGAACCTGTGTCATCACATTTTGAAAACAAATAGGGGCATTTCGTAACCCATATGGCAGACGTTTGAACTGATAGTTGCCATCATGCGTCACGAAAGCTGTTTTGTGTCTAGTTTGTGGGTCCAAAGGAATTTGATGAAACCCACTCTTTAGATCCAAAACAGTAAAGATTTTTGAATTTTGCTCCGCTACTGAGTCAACAACATCATCAAATTTGGGTAAAGGAAAATTGATAGGCTTAGTGACAGCATTAAGCCTACGAAAATCTATTGCAAACCTGTATGTGTTGTCACGCTTTTTACAAAGAATGACAGGTGCAGCCCACATGGAGTCTGATGGTTCGATAATGTCGTTCGCAAGCATGTCACTTACCTGGGCTTCAATTTCCTTCTTGGCTGTTGGTGAGGCTCGATATGGAGGTTGTCTTTGCGGTGGAGCATCTCCCGTGTCAATGCTGTGGAAATGAAGGTTTGTGCAACCCAACTCAGAGGTGTCTTTTGCAAACATATCGCGATTGTTTGCTATAAAATATTGTAATTTTGCTTTTTGATCCGCAGTTAAAAGCGGGCTATCAATAGTGATTCCAAGATCATCTAAAATCTCGGCTACTTTCACCTCTGAGATTGAGTTCACATTTGGGCACTTACCTTGTAGTTTTGAAGAGCCAGTCTTGTCTTCTTTATCAAGGGCCTTGATGGAATGTTCGTGAATAGGGGACAACTTGCCAACAACAGTGTTTAACTTAATACATACTTCAAAAGGCAACGGGTTCATGAGTAAACAACAAGCCTCCCCCTGTTCAGAACGAACAATAGTCCTACCAAGTGCCACATTTTTATCACGGAGAGATGGGACTTCTTCCAAAATAGCAACCTCATTATGACTCATTTTTGACAACCTGATCGGTACTAGGGATTGTGAATAGGGTTTTAGTACAATGGTCTTTTTTACCCTAGCCAATCCTAAAGGAATTGCAGTGGCAACATTTATAGAAATGCAATTGATTGAGCTCTCAAACTGTAGTGTTTCAAAATCTATTTTACATTTGTATTTTGTCAGAAAATCTATTCCAATTATCAATGGGTGTTGAATATTATCAAAAACATGAAAGGTTTGTGGAAAGTTATTCTCACCAATTTTTAAGTTAAGTGTTACAGTTCCTTTAACTCTAAGCAAATGTCCACTAACACCCATGACATGTGTATGTTGACTTGGTTTTAAATTTTGAAAATCTGAGTCAATTTTAGATAAGAGGGATTGATGAATGCAAGACAGACTAGATCCTGTATCAACTAATGCTTTTGATTTTTGATTTGCAATAGAAACTTCTACAAAATTTGACTTAAGATTAGTTTTTGTGGAAACATTGCTAATTGATGGCACATTTGATTTACCGGATTTGAAATTTTTAAATGAAGATTTTGGTTTCTTAAATTTGTTCTTTTTAGAATGTCTTTTCAAATCTGGCCTTTTTACTTGGTTCCCTCTTTTACCAAGTTTAGGCGACAATTCCTATTGGTTATTTGCTTTTTTAAAGGAGAAACAAGCCTTTTGGATATGACCCTCCTTTCCACAGAAATAACAAGTCTTTGATTTGGCAAAGCAAGTTGAAAAATCATGATCACGTGAGCGTCCACAAGCTCTGCATTTTAAGTTTTGTTTAGAAAAATTGCTTGTGTTGAATGTACGTGGCTTTGAATGTGAGTGCCTGAAGTTAGTGTTGTTGTTGTTGTTTGTGGGTGTGTTAACAGAGTTGACTGAGTGTATTGTTTGTCTATGCACCAAATTATCAACTTTTTGCTTTAAATCCAACATATTTACTCCACCTAAAGCATTTTTAAAAATTTCAGTGAAGGTTGCCTCAGAAAAGTTAGCTGAAGGGGGATGAATGGCATATGCACTCTCAGACTGCTCTGCACTTATCAAAAGTTCCTCCAAATTAGCTGGGGGGTTTCGTCTGAGATCAGCCCTTATGTGTGATAAAAGACCACCATTTATCGCACTTAAGGTTGTAGCTGCAGGCAAATTAACTGATTGAGCTTTAGTCTGAACTTCATAGATGTATTCCCTAACTGATTGGTGTGGTTTTTGTTTCATGTGAAAAATGTCTGTTGTGATCTGTATTGAGTCTTGCTTTTTACTAAATCGTTGCAAAAATTTTGAACTGAGCTCCTCAAAATCTGAAATGACTTCCTCAGGTAATGAAATGAACCAATTGAAAGCTGTACCCATTGCCAAAAACATTCCAAATAATTTTGCCATTATTTCAGGCGCTGTTTTGGATAATTTGCCAAAGTAAATGTACCTATCAAGCCAACATTGGGCATCATTAAGGGACGGATCGAACTTTCCTATAGCTTCAACGGTAAATAGGGGCCTACCTTGTTCTGTAGACATGGTTGGGTGTCTTGTCTGCTCCCTGGTCTGGACTTGATCTGCTGGTCTTGCCTCTCTGTCCGTGGAAGGCAGCGACTGGCCCCGGCTATGGACGGCTGTTGTTGGTCCGCTGTCGGTGGTCCCAGCTGTGGTCTGCCCCTCTGTTGCCTTCGTCAAGGATCTGAGTAGATATGGTCCTGGCACTGATGGGGTCCTCTTCATGAGATCGTTAGCTTCTCCACCACTGTCACACGTCCGGTTAGCGTGTGCTCTTTCTTATGAGTGACCAATTTGTTACTTTCACGTTGTTTCCCCAAGTGCGCAGGATAATGAAAGACTGTAAGTCAGAGCAACATTAACTGTAGAACTTTATTGACACAAACACACAGCAAGATGGCAATAGAGCAGAGGTCATGAACAAATGCTATAAATTGTTAACAATACAAATTTTACAACTGAAAGTATTCAATATCTAAAACATCAAACTTTAGGGAATAACTCGCTTTTAGCAAGAGGTAACTGAAGAATTTTAATATATAAAATAATCACCAAATATTTAGACTTGCATGAAGAATGAACAATTGTAATACATACAAAATACTGAACTTATATCACTTATACAAGTAAAGTAGAAATAAAATAAATGTCTTACCTGTAAGTCAGAGCAACATTAACTGTAGAACTTTATTGACACAAACACACAGCAAGATGGCAATAGAGCAGAGGTATTGAATCCATTCTGCGTTTGGCTTATATAGGAGTTGGTTGCCATCTGCTGTTGTTATGGTCACATTTGGTTTAGATTTGCTCTGACCCACAATTAGGTAATGACAACAAAGTATGTTGTAACATCAAAAGGGAGCTTTGATTAAGATGCCAATAACAGGCTGTCATTTAAGATCTCAACATGAATAATTTGTTTGTGACTTAATTTATGTTATGTTATAATCTTTTACATGCATTGTTGACAATATTGGAATATTGAAAAGGTGTTACAGCAAAACTGTAGAAGGATGTAATGTTGATGCAATAATCTTTAACAAGCATTGTTGCTTATATTGGAAATATTGGAAAGGTATTTGATGATTCTCTTAACAATAAGTGATGTAAATATGTTGTATAATATTGCATTTACAACTAAGATTGTGTTACCCCTAAATATCATATTGCCAGAGATTGACAAGAAAACAGACATCAAGTGTAGCTGTACAAGATCATGAAACCCTACAACAATAAACAAATATACACATGACATATATTATTAAACAAATATTCAAATGGTCAAATAACTATAAAACTATTACTATAAAATCTTCAAATATGCAAATGACTGCATATATAAATGCAAAACAATATAAAATCTTCAAATATGCAATTGACTGCATATATAAATGCAAAACACTGTGAAATGTATGTTGTAATGTAGTTAATGTTGTTAAATATTTTGTTGGAATGATATATTTAAAACAGGGAGGATGACATAGAAAAGCCCCATAGGTAAGAACAAAATGGCAGAAGCCAGAGAACAAAAACTAGAAAGAGAAAAAGAGCGTTTGCTGAATTACCTTGTGGTGACCAGAATCCTAGATAGTTCTCATGTTCTTGGAAGCCCCTGTCTTATCAAGTCCTGAAACCTGCCTTATTAACAATCAATCCTCTACTGTCTATGGAAGGGAATTTAAGTAAATATTATATTCATTTAACTGTATATTTCTTGTGTACAAATGATTCATTCTAGGCTATGGATAACATTTGTACATTGAGTTATAAATCTATTAAAGTTAATTACAAATTATTGTGTATATATTTTAATTGTATTCTCAATACTGACACTTGTATGTATACAAACATCCATGACAGTTTAGAATTTTGAAGGATTTTTATTGAACATGGGTAAATTTATCTTATATCTGACGAATGATATGTTGATTTGTTTTCTTTTTTTGATATACTCATTTGAATCTATTATAATAATTTAAATAGGTATAAGCAAATACCAGTTTCTGTAAAAGTCACAAAAGGATTTGTAATATAGAATACAAACAACACTGTATTATGCTGATTTGGAATAAGACATCAAACTTGAAATTGACATGATTTCATTTTTAAAGAATTTAACAAAAATGCAATTAAACCTTACTGGTCATGTACGTAATTCCGGCCTGTACGTAAAAAATCGGCCACCTGTGTAAAATCAGTTTCATGATCTTAACGCACATATTTTGTTTTTATTTAGAAAAATCAACATGAAAACCGTCCCCACTCTCAATATTTGGCAAATGTAAGAACCATATCACTGTAAACTTTTGTGTTAAAATGTCACAAATATAGCAGGAAATATTTGGCTCATGGGGAAAGTGATGTCATCATATGTTGCAACAATTATATTGATATAAGAAACAAATATATTTGATAAAATTATTTTTATTTTATCTAATAAACTTAAATTAAAGTTTTAACAATTAATTGTACAAAAACTTATATTCAAAACATAAAATTTAGAACCTAAATATAAATTTTTAATATATGAATTACCTCCCTTTATAAGAATATTACTAGATTACATGTTTTAATATTATATATAAGCGTTTACTAATAATCAACACTGAAGTCAACTTTTCAAACAAAATGTGTTTACTTTTTTAGCTATGTTTGAAAAAATTTATTAAACACATTAAAAACAAATATTTTTTTAATCATTGACAGTTTCCCATTGTTTATATTTATTAAAATAGGTAGGGGGAGTAACTGGTATAATAATTTCGCATTTATTTTAAATTTCAAGTCAAAAATTTTAATAGTATAAACATTGATTAATACTCTGAAATTGAGGACATTTGTCAAAAGATATTGCTTTGTAAATTTATCTGCATATCAAACTGAAAAGTGGCCGATTTTTTAGGTACATTTAACCTACGAAAATGCATAGTTTACATGTCATCATTTTCTGTTCATTAAGTAACATTCACCGATCTAATTCTATTTAAATTTTCATGCTAGGTGAGTTTTGAACCCAGGATTATATATGTGAAGTTTAGTTTCAACCAGTTGCCTAACACTAAAGATTTTTCTTAAATAGTCCCAAAAGTGGCCGGAATTACGTACATGACCAGTATACTTTTCAGCTCAATTCAACAGTGAAAAATGCTCATAATATCACTTTAAATCTAGTAAGAAAGGTCTTCAATTAAATGTAACTTTCTAAGGGACTACAAATGCTTCAAAATATGTATCTTAGTGGGAAAGGGTTAATTAAAGTTGTCTCATATATATATATATATATATATATATATATATATATATATATATATATATATATATATATATATATATATATATATATATATATATATAATTGGTGTTCAATCTGTTTGCAATATCTGAAAAACTTGGTAATGGCTCAAAAGGCAATACATTTTGGGTGTCAACAAGTTGAGATCAACAAAATAAGGTGTGAAAACAATTTTTTCTACAGGAAAACATTCATACATAACTATATATTTGAGTTACAACCTTGTATATTCCATTACCGCAAGTGAATATAGATTAATGTCAGGGCAAATTTTCATTTCAACGTTTCGACATGATCAAAAGCTTGTTTTCAGTGAGTTTGAGATAGAGGTCAGCTTAATGTTGTAATCAACACAGGAATAGGGCAGAAATAAATGTATGGAGCAATTTCACAGAGTATGATGAATTATTTGGTTTCAAATGGCAGAATTGCAAATGCTTATTAGAAATATTACTACTAAAGACTTTGATTGACCTGGGGTGGTATTCCAGAAACATCTTACGTCATTTCTTAAATAATTTCACTTAAGTTCAAAATTACAATGTGTTGTATTTCTTTACTAAGTAAGGAAACACATGTTTTTTTGGTGTTCCTAAAATAACATTGGCATAATGATGTTATTTAAATGTATATCTTGATGCCAATCTATTGCAATATGAAATGAAACACTTCAGAAAATTTCTCAATTTAAGGATTAGAATAAAATTTAACTTAAGATGGTTCTGGAGTACGACCACTGGACTTATTCTGTTCAACTTTATATGGCCTTCAATCGAGCTTGACCTTGTTTTGATAATTGTTCTCCCTTCAGCTTAAGCATATTGTAATGTCCACTTTGGCAAGAAAAGTTGCTTTTCAAGACTAAATCATTTAATGTTCAATTTCAAGTGTTGTCTAACAAATATTAATATTTCAATAACAATTGTATAACACAGTCCCACTGTCTCTTAAAAAAAAACTTAATATGTTCTTGCTTTAACTGAAAATTTTGATCTAGTTTGGCGACTTAACTGGCTTGTTGTTTTACTCACCATTTTAGAAATGTTGTTTTGTTTTCAGGATTAATTTTCATGTTATATTGTATGAGCTGATGTAAAAAGATAATTTTTGAAAAGAAACCCTATGATTTATCTGTTAAACAGAGCTATTCAGGTTGTGATGTAGAAAAAAAGTGTGTGTATTAAAAAAAACATTAATAATAGAATTTTAAGAATAATATTACTAGTGTCATGCTTAAATGTGTCATATGCGCCATATTTGACATGTGTGTCTTCAAACCAGTCTGCACAGTTATGAAGTTTGGTGCAGAGCTACCCTGTCTGCAAATAAGACTTTATGCGTGACTTAATAGCTGACAGAGTAGCTCCTTATGTATACAAGCCTGCGCCCATGCTAACTTGGCAGCAGATGGCATTAGACCCATTTTTTTATGACATCGGTCATATATTAAACAGAGTTGTGCATGCATTGAATGCTTGTTCTGGATAATTAATTAATATTTAAATCTAATTTGAATAATAAAGTATTACTAGTGCTTAAGGTAACTTATGTGCTTAAATCATCAATTAGGATCGCTAGTGATTTCAAGTTATGTAATAATTGTAATAAGGAATAAAATTAAATCTGAAATTTTCTGACATGTGTATACTTGAATTAAATGATTGATATCAAATAATGCTCATTACTTTAATGAAGATTATATTGCTATAATAATTATGATAATAATAAAAATGTAAAGGTTGTTATAAGTCTCTTTATTTACCAGAGTTTGCTTGCAGTTTTTCCTGTTTGTTGAAATGTCCATGTTTTGCCATTGATTTTCTGCTTGTTGATATTTAAATACATCTTAGGACATACAATTAATTATTTTTATAACCAATTGATTAAAAAGTATTAATAGTGTTTGGACTTATACTTTAAAGTTAGGATAATTTGGAATACATGGTTCCAAAGGAGGAGGGATATAGAATTAGCATTGTCTGTCTGTCACAAACTTTTCAGAGCTATTCAAGTATCTCATAAAACTATATTCAAAATAAACTCAGAACTTCGTGGATGTTTAGATATGAATAAGGAAAACTGCCTTGCACAAGAACCATAAACCTACACTTTCTCAAATAATGGTTATTGCTCTTTGCTGTTTTGTATAATATAACATTTTAGGGCTCAGATATCATACAGGATTTTAACATTAAACTTAATGGGTGTATAGATTTCAATGAGGAGAATGGCCTTGCACAAGAACTGTAACCCTACACTGTCTTAAATAAGAGTAAATGACTTTGTTGTTTTTGTATGATGTTACTTTTCAGGGCTTTATCTCAAACTTAATATGCTACAAGATTTCAATATGAAACTTTCTTGATGCATATATAAGATATCAATGAGTAGAATTGCAATGCATGAAAGTAATTACCCTGAACTTATTTATTGTTTTTTTGGAGTATACAGTATATTAAGCGATTTGCATCCATTTATAAACACAATTTATTTTGCAGAGGATAATTGTTTGTTTTTTGCCAAAAAAAGACGTTCTCTTATACAAATTGTGAACATTAAAAATAAGTTTTGTGTCTTTAGAAGTGTATATTTACAGGCCTAAAGACCTGAAGTTTTCACGAGGTCTGATGATCCCAAAGCGAGGCCTGGTCTATGACCACGTGTATCTACGGAAACAGTTCGGGTCCTGGAACCACTGGAGCTCCCTCTTGTCCACGGTGGACATCGATGAGAAAACTAAGGTAGCTTTTTGACAAGTTGTAGTAGGCATCGTTGTCCATAGTGGATCTTTATTGATCAATAAGGTACTGAGTGAAAGGTTATACCGTTAGCAGGTAGTATGTGTGTGTTCATATTAAAACAGTTCTAGTTTTAATAATGTTTTATTAATTAACTCACAAACATTGTTTTTGCAAGTATTTAATTACCAGCCTTTTAACATTTTGGTTTGCTGTGTGTAGACATTTGAAGTCTTAGCTATAAGATGGTCATCAAGATCACCTTTGTGCTTTGCTACACAACCTGTATTGCTGGCAGTAAAGGAGAGCTGGCATTCAAGGAGACTGTTAATCAAGTTAATGTTTTATTAGACAAATCATTATTAGATCTGTGATGTACTAATCCGCCCTAATAAATACTGGTTTTCAAGAAAAAATTTCTAATCTCCAATTATAATAGAATTCCACTGACGAGGTAAGATAACGGGAAAGAACTTGTAATTGTTTAAAATGAAGCTGCTTTGTCTGTAAGTTGTCATTATTGATGCTAATAATGAGTTTATGGAAGTAAATTCATTGAAACAGTTTACAAAATTTTGAGTCGTTCATTTAAGTAACTAAATTTAACTATTTATTTTGGTCATGTCTATTGGAAATATTGATTTTTGCTTATGTATTTGTTTTTTTTTAACAACAAAAAAAAAACAACTGCAAACACAAACATAAGAAAATGCAAAATCTAAATTTTAAGGTTCATTACATAAAATGTATTCTGTTTGATTTTGCTTTGAATTTGTAAACCTTATATAGTATGCATGCATTAAATCTGCGACTTATGGAAAAGCAATTTCTAGTTTGTGGTAAGAGCTTGTGGTTGCGATGGATTCCCAGAGTGTTGCTATAGAAAAGTTTCATGCTATCAGTCAAGACATGTGTGGTGACTGACCATATTTTTGCTCAAAAGTTCAAGCATGGTGAACTTTTGGTTGTTGTTTCTCTTGTTAGAGCTTTTGAAAATTCAAAGAGTTTCTGTTAGTTCCAATCTGAATTCATAAATCAGAATGAACATCACTTGTATTTGGTATAGCTGGCAAATATTACCTGGTACTGTCACCTTTATGCATGAATGTATCAAAATATGATAACAATTAATATATTACTTTCTGTCCTGGCAAAAATTAAGCTGCTGCACAAAAAGCACAAACAAACCTGATTTATGAAATAATTCAAGCGCTTAACTCTTTCAGTGCTGGAACCGAATTTTGAAGGTCTATGCAAACAGTTTGGATCCAGATGAGACGCCACAGAACGTGGCGTCTCATCTGAATCCAAACTGTTTGCTATTCTGATAGTATTCTTTGGAAAAAAATCAAAGAAAATGCTATTTTTAGAAATTCAGCAGACATCATTTTTGCAGACAACAAATTTTCCAGCATGCAAAGGGTTAATTTATGCAAATGAAGATCACTATTGCCAGGTTATATATGTAGTCATGCAAGCTACACTAAAGTTCTGACCATCTTCTAGGCTAACCATGGAAACTAAAATAGATTAAACTTTTAGTGAATTTTTTACGTGTATAACTGGTTTCACTTGTATGTTTAATGCCTTTACAACAAAATGAATGAGTAGATCATATAGGTAAGCCTAGAGTTTGGGATATATGTATATTGTATTTGATGTACACATTACCCATTAATTATTTATCATACATATTTCAGGAACTTAAGGTAAGCTGTCATACTCTGCTTTCATTTTTCATTATATTTATGTAATTCATTGCATTTTATTATGATAAAACTTGTTAGATGTTTCAACTTGTAACATTCAAATGACGATACAATCATAATGTTTAATGTTCTGACTGGTAAGGAAAACAGACAGTCAAATGTGCCAAGCATTCTATTTAAGATGAAAACATTTGTTAAAAATATCTGTATAAATATTTCTAAGGTTAATTATGAACCAGATTGTTTCATTGTGGATTTGATCTTTTCTTTGAATAAGTCAGTTTAAAGTTGCAGTCCATATGATGACATCAATGCATCAAAGCATAATTGTAAAAAGTATATAATAATCATTCTTATAAGTATAGTTAACATCATCAGCATACTTTAAAGGAAGAATAATTACAATATTAATTCAATGCAATCAGTTTCTTGTTTAAAAAAAAACAACACATTATAAAATGTCTAAGTTGAAAATGCCTGTTTTGATTGGAAACTAAACTTATTTTTAATATGTTAACACAAGTCTGATCATCCTAAGACATATTGTCGCATGTAACAGACTCACCCTACATGTACATCAAAGGTAAAGATCAAACTAAAAGGTTACATTTTGCAATAAACAACAATTTGTCCACACTGTAACCTTATTATTTACCATACACTTTTTTTAAAGATAATTCACCACAAATGTTCAAAAGGGAAGGATTGTGTGTCAAATGTAACAACCATCTCCCTTCCTTTAAGGTCAATGTCACACTTAGAGGTCATAGATTAAAACAACAACAAACAATCATTACTATAACACTGAATGGATATTTCTTCAGCAAATTTCCTTTTTGCATAAATTACCTCACAAATCAAGACTGTAAATTTTTATGGAAACATGTTTACCATGTGGATAAGGTGTATTATTCTTTGGGAAAAGGTCAAGGTCTCTTTTAGTACCAATAATCAAACATTTGCATGCTTTAGGTTCTTAAATAATTATAAGCATTATGGTCAATTTGTTCAACAAGATGCTAACATCTAGTTTACAAAGTTCTGCTGTTGTTTTAAAAATGATAGACACTTATTGGACAGCAGCTTTAATTTTAGTCAGTAGTTCTGTATCAAGCAGTTTTTGTTCAATTTTTAGCAATATTTTATTAAAATATTTTTTTTCATTTAATTGCTTATCCTTTATAATTATAATCCCTAGCACTTGTTGTAATGTTTCAAATTAATATAATCCGCAGAAGTTTTTTTTAAATGTATCAAATATAATATATATATTATATCAATTTCATATAAAGAGGTTGTTATAGCGTAATGGATATTGTTCCTGCCTATAAATTAAGCGACCATGAGATCACGGGTTAGATCATCACATTGGGAGCGTTCCTTTGATCTCCCCACTATAAACCTAGTACTGGTTCTTGTCCCAGGAAACTGACTCGAGAGCGTTTATAATAAGCCTGAGGCTTTCTATGCATCAAGCTAAAATAAATTGGTTTAAACTTAATATAATTATTCCACAGCACTTGTTTGATTATTTATCAAATATATATAACCCATGCCAATTGTTTAATAATATATCAAATACATGTAACCCATACCAACTGTTTTATAATGAATAAAATATATATAATGCACAGAAATTGTTTAATAATATATCAAATATATAATTATATAATCAGCAACAATTCATATTATTTTATGTAGTACACAGATATGATACAGGTATTTTCTATTCAAATTTGCACAAATAAATTACCCAAGAATAATCCCTTCAAATTCCCCCTATTTTTGTGCATGTTTTTAATATTTTTATTTTATTCTCTCAACTTCCGAGCATGTAACAGTGTACTGAGCATATATGAGTCGCGTTCTGAGAAAACTGGGCATAATGCATGTGCGTAAAGTGTCATCTCAGATTAGCCTGTGGAGTCCGCACAGGCTAATCAGGGACGACACTTTCTGCCTTAACTGGATTTTCGTGTAGAAGAGACTTCCTTTAAACAAAACATACCATAAAAGCGGAAAGTGTCGTCCCTGATTAGCCTGTGCGGACTGCACAGGCTAATCTGGGATGTCACTTTACACACATGCACTAAGCCCAGTTTTCTCAGAACGCGGCTCATATAATCTATCCTTTCCCTGTGTATTGAGTATGATTTTGGAGCATTATAAATCATGTGATTTCTTGTAAAGCTGGAGGATTTTGATCCGTTCTGGACATATAACATAAAACTACCTCCAGAAATGGATAACGTGAGTCATCTTTGTGTGCCGTTGTTGTTGTTGTGGTTCTATGCACATAAAAAATAAATTAAAGGTGTTGTTTGGTTGAAAGTAAAGTGTGTTGTAGTGCTGGCATATTGTTGGTGTCAATGTTTGTGATATGTTGTATATTATTAGCATTATAATTTTGCTTTTGTGCAAATGAATTGTGATTGGTATTGGTTAAAGTTTTATGAATGTCAGGGTCTGAGTAACTCGCAGTCTGTTCAGGTTTTATGCTGTTTGCTGCTCATCAGTGTCTAAGGGTTGGAAATGAAGCCTTTAAAACTTGAATTTAGTAAGAAAGGTCTTTAATTAAATTTAACTTTCTAAGGGACTACAAGTGCGTCAAAATACATATCTAAGTGGTAAAGGGTTAAGTCTTTTAAGTTGAAGAAGAGCATTCTTGGCATAGTCTTGCAATAATGTACATGTATATGGTGTGGTAAAATATTGTTATACTAGTAAGAGTGTCTTAATAAGCCCTTGGTTTTCGATTGAGATTGAGCTTAAATAAATAGGTTATACATAATTGACAAAACATAATATTTTAAAATTAGCTTAAATTAGCTTAACTGTTTATTAGTTTATTGTCTTAGCATTAAACTGGTACTGCAACTTCATAATAGGGGACAAAGGATTCAGCAGGCTCTCATGGTAGACCGTCACTGAAATCAGGTGACCCAACAACTGGGTCTTTGAAAACGGTTTCCCGCAGACCGTCAATCAAACACGAGATTTCAGACACTGACAAGGGCAGGTCTAAAACGTGGAAACCGTCTCTTAAGACTGAGCTGACAGATTTAGTGAAGCATTTTGCAAGAATTCCTACTAATCTTGATGGCAGCTGTGCTGGGGTGAGATTTATATGTTGAAACTAGTGGGTGTTTTCTCCATACAGGTATAGCGGTTTTCATATAAATTTGTTATTTTTTACTTGAATATGGGTGATATGTGCAATATTTGAAAATGTCAATTGTTTGCGTTAAGAGTCATAGGTTGTGGTAATAGATTGTTAGAGATGGTTGGTCATGTTGTAACTAACTAGATTTCAAGTTGTGTTTTTGTTTACCTGAATTTTGTCTATCTATAATGGTAGTATGTTTCGGATTTTCTTTCTTGTGCTTTAACTATTTTGGGAGTTCCTTTTGCACATAATTGTTTTCATCTTAGGTTGATAGGCTATTTTTTTCATGGTATACATGCAATTGATATGTATATTGCGGGTGGTATGCATACAGGTTCTCCCCGGTGATATTCATACGTCCAATTGTTTTTTATTTATGCACAGGGGTTTAGTCAAGGATACTAAGCATAGCATTGGTTGCACAAACGTCCCATTTTATATTTTATGGCTGGGACCTTTATTAGACAATTTATAGTATTACACTTTTTTCCCCTTTTTAAAGTTTCACAGTTGGGTTCATGGAAGTGCACATTTAGATTTATGGTTGACATTGGTACTTCTTAGTAAATGCTCAAAATGAGGGTTAGATTTATTTTTTTATCACATCAAACATATAAATAAAGACTGATCTATCACTACATGTAAAGCGTGGTAATTGTGCAAGTTATGTTTTTTATTTTTCTATATATCAAATCAAATAAAAAAGCATACCACAACAAAACTGAATAGTAAGTGATACAGAATCTATATATCGCCCCATTGGTTCGAAAAGGTACCATGTGACGTTTAATTTCAATTGGCATTGTTGTTCAACCAAAACAGAACTGTTTATAATTGTGTTCATTGTTTTTAGCTTTTCAGCACATTTTTTGTGGACTCATTATTTAATTGATTATTGCAATTAGGACACCCCTAAAAGTGTATTTACTAGTGAAGAAATGGTAAGAATAGGTGTCTAGTTGAACATGTATTTATAGTATGTAAAGCATGACTTTCTTTTAGATAGTGTATATATTGAAGCAGTATGTTGAATAATGGCTAAAAATATCAGTATAGTTATCTATATATCATAATTATAAAATATTAATATTGGTGCTTTTTTTGTAAAATACCATGGTTTTTCTTCAGGTATGATAATTGATTATTTATTTTAAAAAAAACATAGAGGAAGCAAATAATTATTTATTAGAATATCAAAATCAGGTCAAAGTTAATGTGACATTTAGGTGACAGTGAAATAAAATAAAATGGATACCTTGTTTGTATAATATAATGTATAATTACAATCCAAGGTATTACCTTACCTAAAGGCTCCTCCTGCTATGTTAATGTCGATGTTTATATTTGTTGATTTTCAAAAATATTGTATGTATACTTTGGTTTCAAATTATTTGAACTGTGATTATTTAAAACTCTACTTGAATTATTACATATTTTATTATAAGTATAATCAAGATATTGCAACATAAACATATTTATAGTAGTTGTAGTATTAGTATCAAAGTGTTATTTGTCAATGTATATTCCTCCCCAGTAATATGCATGACCTTTATACAATTTTATTTATACACTCATGTATGCATGTTTTTCCTTAGATTGATACATGACATCCATAGATTGTATAGACTGTATATACAAGAAATAAATATCAGCCAGTTCTTAGCTCTCTTTTTCTCCTTCATATTTATTCACCTTGGTAAACGTAGTTTAAAATAGTTTTGCATGTTGTTTTGACTTATTTTAATTTACTTTGCAATGCAATGTTAACATTTATGTTAAATCACCATGCTAACATAACATATCATGCCCCTAAGTGTATTGGAGAAGCAGACCCTATAAGTGTTATTCTACCTTTGACTAAAAACACTAATTAATATTAACTCCACCCCTTTTCCAAAATAATCATTCCCTGCCCAATAACACAATTTTAACTCCACCCTAATTTCAGATTATCATGCCTCTCTGCATAAGTCAGGCCAATTAACTTGGAACTATTTTTTGTCGGAAAGTTGATAAATAGTCCTCTTTTGATGTGACTGAAATGAACTATTGCTTTGCCCCCAGTCTGTCCATCTTTTTGTGTTTCTTTATTTATGCCCGTTGGACTATCTGTCTGTCTCTTTGTCTGTTTGTATCTGGATCATTGGTTAACTAAAAAAGAACTTAAGAAGTTAAGCTAGGTTAATGAAACTTTAATAGTATGTGGATAGAGGAGCCATATGGGGAATATAATATATGTTAATGCCATATTTAGCCGGACCAAAACTGTATTGTATGATTACAGATGGTATACAGAATTGGTTGCAGAATTGATAGAAAAACTCAAATCTTGATCCTTTGATAACCCAAAAAGTACTCAAGATAGGTTGATAAAACTTAGTATGTGGATAAAGAGGCATGTAACTAGGTTCTAAGATTGCTATGGAAACACCACACAGGGTATGTGGATAGAGAGCCATGTAACTAGGTTCTAAGATTGCTATGGAAACACCACACAAGGTATGTGGATAGAGAGCCATGTAACTAGGTTCTAACTTTGCTATGGAAACACCACACGAGCTGCAAGCTGCTCAGTAACGTTCTATTCTTTCTGTCATCAGGTGTGTGACCTTAGGGCCTGTCCCTTTTATGTCTTCCCTCTACATGTTTAACGATTTTCATGAACATTTAACCTTATAAAATGTTTGGGTCATGGGTAATGGAGACAATGTGACAAAGGCATGAGTTAGTAATGCCAACGCAAGGTGATAGTTACACTTGAAGTGTTTGAGTTTCCACATTTTCATTAAAGGATTGTCCTGATACCTTGTAATGTTATGGTGATAAAGACAATATACAAGGGTTATCATATTAGTTCAAGGTCAAGTTCACAATTAAACGCCAAATATGGAAAGCATAAGACAGACATGCAGACTGGAGGTCAAACTCACACATGAAGGTTTAATGATTGAGTCTACATTTTCATGACCAGTCTTTGCTGTTTAAAGGAATTGATGACAATCGCATACAATATTTATCACCTTGAGGCAATAATAAGAGATCATAAGGGGATGTACAGTATATACATGTATACGCTGTCCTTTTGACTGCCTTGTTAGTTTACTAATCACTTTTAGAATAGATTAGACAATTATGCATTAACACTATTATATGCCATCTAGTTATTGTTAGAATGAGTTTCCAAATTTAGTTTTATAGATGACTTTAGTTTGAACATTTTTTTTCAATATCTCATAATATGGCATTTTGTAAAACTGTAGATAGTGTCTTTGTTAAGTCTGTACTATAACAATATGATTGATACATGTACATTTTTACTCATGGTATCCGATTCAAATATTGTGTTAGTTACTAAAACAATCATGGGACATAACAATATAAATATTCTAACATGTTTAACATGAGGCATTACAACTTACAGCTCATCCAAACAACTTCCAAGCTTACAAAAGTTTCTTGTTCTGGCTGTTGATTCCATTTTGTTTCGTTAAGTATTTTATTTGTCGGTGTACAGTGACATAACATGACTTACATCATGAAAAAATGTGTCTTATGCCATATGTGGCAAGTGTAGCTCCAGACCAGATCTACCTTGTCTGTAAACCCATTTATGCCTAGTGGACTCTCCCATCCATCTAAATTGGTCCAATTTATTTCCAAAATTAGGGATGTCTAGTATATTTATATCTATATTTAGAATATTTATGCCCCCCTTCGAAGAAGAGGGGGTATATTGCTTTGCTCATGTCGGTCGGTCTGTCGGTCGGTCTGTCGGTCCGTCCACCAGGTGGTTGTAAGACAATAACTCAAGAACGCTTGGGCCTAGGATCATGAAACTTCATAGGTACATTGATCATGACTGGCAGATGACCCCTAATGATTTTGAGGTCACTAGGTCAAAGGTCAAGGTCACGGTGACCCGAAATAGTAAAATGGTTTTTTAATGATAACTCAAGAACGCATACGCCTAGGATCATGAAACTTCATGGGTAGATTGATCATGACTTGCAGATGACCCCTATTGATTTTGAGGTCAAAGGTCAAGGTCACGGTGACCCGAAATAGTAAAATGGTCCGGATGATAACTCAAGAATGCATACGCCTAGGATCATGAAACTTCATGGGTAGATTGATCATGACTCGCAGATGACCCCTATTGATTTTGAGGTCACTAGGTCAAAGGTCAAGGTCACGGTGACCCGAAATAGTAAAATGGTTTTCGGATAATAACTCAAGAACGCATATGCCTAGGATCATGAAACTTCACAGGTAGATTGATCATGACCCGCAGATGACCCCTATTGATTTTGAGGTCACAAGGTCAAAGGTCAAGGTCACAGTGACCCGAAATAGTAAAATGAGTTTCGGATGATAACTCAAGAACGCTTTTGCCTAGGATCATGACACTTCATAGGTACATTGATCGTGACTCACAGATGACCCCTATTGATTTTCAGGTCACTAGGTCAAAGGTCAAGGTCATAGTGACAAAAAACATATTGACACAATGGCTGCCACTACAACGGACAGCCCATATGGGGGGCATGCATGTTTTACAATCAGCCCTTGTTCTTATAGAAATTCCTCTAAGCAAACAGCACAGACCCTGATGAGAAGCCGCATTATGCGGCGTCTCATCTAGGTCTATGCGATTTGCCAAGGCCTTTTTTCTAGACGCTAGGCATACATGGGTTAATGAGACCATGACATGTTGTGTGATTTAACCTCATAGCTACTGACCAGACTGCATATGACATAAGAACCTTTTTTGTACAGCACAGCTCACGTTTTAAATTGAGACCTATCATCAAAATGTGATATCCTTAATTGGCAAAAAAAGTTGTTTGGATGAGTTGGACAAAGTGACAAAAAGTGTTTGACTAGATTGGCTCCTTGATGTGGACTTGTATGGGCTGAATTCTACAGTGCATTGATCTAGAATTCTCATGAAACACTCAGTGGACTTACGAATATCATTTGGAAACTTGTACAGGGTAAAGCAAAATAGAAAAACACATTTTGTGAAAAGCAGATGACAACCACGCTTAATTAATACATGCAGTCAGCACATGCATATCAAAGACAGCATATTAAGCTTCAGTAAGATAGAAATTAGCGTTGCCAGTGAGCCCAGGGGAATAAGTTTAGACCATTTCAGGTCAAAATACAAAGTTGGTAGTCTGGCGTGGCAACAAGCGTTTGATGAAAATTCCTTGAAATTTCCCTTAATTTTCTGTGAGTATCTCAAGTTCGATGCTAGAAACTGGCCAAAGCAAATTAAATCCATTGTAAATCATCACTTTTGTCAGTTGTTGCAACCACATGGAGCCAGTCCTGTGTTCAAACTTGTTTTGGTGTTTGCAGTGCTCATACTAATATTTTGTCTTGTTTGTTTTCTTCCTTCACCACATCATCTGCACTAACATTAGAGGGACAGAGAGCTACGAATATTGGTAAGAAATCAGATACATTATTATTGTAGGCTATTGATTTTGAATAAAAATTGTTGAAGTAAGCAAAATTAATGTTCAACGTAAATTGTTTTGCAGGGTTATTGTGTCTGTCTTATATGAATTATCTTTGCTTGGCTTTATGTTTGAAGGTGACTGTTGTTGATAATATTGATTAATTAACAGGACAATGCAGCTCATAATGCCAAAATACATCATACATGTACTACTAATTAGTATATGTGATTATAGAAGGTTTAAAAGATTATTATAATAAAGCTGTCAAGTTTTAAACTCATGTTATTTCAAATGTTTTCATTTTTACTTATAACACCAGATTAATAAATGCAATTTTTATCATTAAGATTGTTTGATATTTGCCAGGAATTTTGATAAAGTTTTTAGTTTATTTTACTTACTGCATTCTATAGTTTATAGATAGTTTTTCCAACAAGTATTTTTTTTCTTGTGGTTTTTTTCTGTTGTTGTTTATTTTTCTTGTTACTTGGTACAGAATTGACATTTTTTTTTTAAAGAAAAGTATGTGACCAATATAAAGTGTGTATTGTAAACGTTAATGTTATTTTTTTATTATATTTAAGATCTTTCAATTGATCTTAACCCTTTACAGCTAAGAAGCAAGCAGAAAATGGCTATATGCAACCATCATAAAAACAGGTTTTATGCTGTTTGCTGCTCATCATTAAATGATACCTTTAAAACTTTAATATAGAAAGAAAGGTCTTCAATTTTATTTTATTTGCTGATAGACTTTAAACAAGTGAAACAGCATATCTGAGTGGTAAAGTGTTAATGGAACTCTTTGCCCCATTTAAGATAAATGAGTTGATCATCAACACGACGGAGACTGAGCGTCAGAAGTACTTCCTGGAGCGTTTGCTTCTTAACGACAAGCCGCTACTGTTTGTGGGCCCAACAGGAACCGGGAAGAGCGCCATCACAAACAACTTCCTGTCACAGCTCCCGAAGGACAAGTTCATTATAAATAATGTCAACTTCTCCGCACAGACCTCTGCAAACCAGACCCAAGATATAATTTTCTCCAAACTAGATAGGTTTGCTGCTGGTCATAGAATATTTATTTATTTGGTCGTTAAGATACAATCCATAAGTCTTAAGTTTGTATGATAAAAGTATTTTTATTTTAATCAATAAATATACATTTACAAACTAATTATTTGAATTTGTTCCCTGCACTAATAAAAATAAAATGTTTATATACAAAATTAACATTTCATTATTTTAACTCTTAATTATTGCATTATTTTGAAAAGTATTTTTACCATAAAAGGCAAAGAAGAAGGTGCAATAAATCAATATCAGTGATTCTGGGCTAATCAGCTTCTTTGATTGACATCTGGCAAGTGGTTAGTAACCTATTCTAACATGTTTATTTCCCCACTACACAGAAGGAAGAAAGGCGTGTATGGGCCGACCCCCGGGAAGCAGCTGGTCGTATTTGTGGATGATCTGAACATGCCCGCAAAGGAGAAGTACGGAGCCCAACCCCCTATAGAGGTACTGCGACAGTGGATAGACCAGGGCTACTGGTTTGATAGGTGAGTCATAGTGGATAGACCAGGGCTACTGGTTTGATAGGTGAGTCATAGTGGATAGACCAGGGCTACTGGTTTGATAGGTGAGTCATAGTGGATAGACCTGGGTTACTGGTTTGATAGGGGAGTCATAGTGGATAGACCAGGGCTACTGGTTTGATAGATGAGTCATAGTGGATAGTCCAGGGCTACTGGTTTGATAGGTGAGTCATAGTGGATAGACCAGGGCTACTGGTTTGATAGGTGAGTCATAATGGATAAACCAGGGCTACTGGTTTGATAGGTGAGTCATAGTGGATAGTCCAGGGCTACTGGTTTGATAGGTGAGTCATAGTGGATAAACCAGGGCTACTGGTTTCATAGGTGAGTTATAGTGGATAGACCAGGGCTACTGGTTTGATAGGTGAGTCATAATGGATAAACCAGGGCTACTGGTTTGATAGGGGAGTCATAGTGGATAGACCAGGGCTACTGGTTTGATAGGGGAGTCATAGTGGATGGACCAGGGCTACTGGTTTGAAAGGTGAGTCATAGTGGATAAACCAGGGCTACTGGTTTGATAGGTGAGTCATAGTGGATAGACCAGGGCTACTGGTTTGATAGGTGAGTCATAGTGGATAGTCCAGGGCTACTGGTTTGATAGGTGAGTCATAGTGGATAAACCAGGGCTACTGGTTTCATAGGTGAGTTATAGTGGATAGACCAGGGCTACTGGTTTGATAGGTGAGTCATAGTGGATAAACCATGGCTACTGGTTTGAAAGGTGAGTCATAGTGGATAGACCATGGCTACTGGTTTGATAGGTGAGTCATAGTGGATAGACCAGGGCTACTGGTTTGATAGGTGAGTCATAGTGGATAGACCATGGCTACTGGTTTGATAGGTGAGTCATAGTGGATAGACCATGGCTACTGGTTTGAAAGGTGAGTCATAGTGGATAGACCATGGCTACTGGTTTGAAAGGTGAGTCATAGTGGATAGACCATGGCTACTGGTTTGATAGGTGAGTCATAGTGGATAAACCAGGGCTACTGGTTTGATAGGGGAGTCATAGTGGATAAACCAGGGCTACTGGTTTGATAGATGAGTCATAGTGGATAGACCAGGGCTACTGGTTTGATAGGGGAGTCATAGTGGATAGACCATGGCTACTGGTTTGATAGGTGAGTCATAGTGGATAAACCAGGGCTACTGGTTTGATAGGGGAGTCATAGTGGATAAACCAGGGCTACTGGTTTGATAGATGAGTCATAGTGGATAGACCATGGCTACTGGTTTGAAAGGTGAGTCATAGTGGATAGACCATGGCTACTGGTTTGAAAGGTGAGTCATAGTGGATAGACCATGGCTACTGGTTTGATAGGTGAGTCATAGTGGATAGACCAGGGCTACTGGTTTGATAGGGGAGTCATAGTGGATAAACCAGGGCTACTGGTTTGATAGATGAGTCATAGTGGATAGACCAGGGCTACTGGTTTGATAGGTGAGTCATAATGGATAGACCAGGGCTACTGGTTTTATAGGTGAGTCATAGGGGATAGACCAGGGATACTGATTTGATAGGTGATTCATAGTGGATAAACGAGGGCTACTGGTTTGATAGCTGAGTCATAGTGGATAGACCAGGGCTATTTGTTTGATAGGTGAGTCATAGTGGATGGACCAGGGCTACTGGTTTCATAGGTGAGTTATAGTGGATAGACCAGGGCTACTGGTTTGATAGGTGAGTCATAGTGGATAGACCATGGCTACTGGTTTGATAGCTGAGTCATAGTGGATAGACCAGGGCTATTTGTTTGATAGGTGAGTCATAGTGGATGGACCAGGGCTACTGGTTTCATAGGTGAGTTATAGTGGATAGACCAGGGCTACTGGTTTGATAGGTGAGTCATAGTGGATAGACCATGGCTACTGGTTTGATAGGTGAGTCATAGTGGATAGTCCAGGGCTACTGGTTTTATAGGTGAGTCATAGTGGATAGACCAGGGCTACTGGTTTGATAGGTGAGTCATAGTGGATAGACCATGGCTACTGGTTTGATAGGTGAGTCATAGTGGATAGACCAGGGCTACTGGTTTGATAGGTGAGTCATAGTGGATAGACCATGGTTACTGGTTTTATAGGTGAGTCATAGTGGATAGACCAGGGCTACTGGTTTGATAGGTGAGTGATAGTGGATAGACCAGGGCTACTGGTTTGATAGGTGAGTCATAGTGGATAGACCATGGTTACTGGTTTTATAGGTGAGTCATAGTGGATAGACCAGGGCTACTGGTTTGATAGGTGAGTCAAAGTGAATAGACCATGGCTTCTGGTTTGATATGTGAGTCATAGTGGATAGACCAGGGCTACTGGTTTGATAGGTGAGTCATAGTGGATAAACCAGGGCTACTGGTTTGATAGGTGAGTCATAGTGGATAGACCAGGGCTACTGGTTTGATAGGTGAGTCATAGTGGATAAACCAGGGCTACTGGTTTGATAGGTGAGTCATAGTGGATAGTCCAGGGCTACTGGTTTGATAGGTGAGTCATAGTGGATAGACCAGGGCTACTGGTTTGATAGGTGAGTCATAGTGGATAGACCAGGGCTACTGGTTTGATAGGTGAGTCATAGTGGATAAACCAGGGCTACTGGTTTGATAGGTGAGTCATAGTGGATAGACCATGGCTACTGGTTTGATAGGTGAGTCATAGTGGATAGGCCATGGTTACTGGTTTGATAGGTGCGTCATAGTGGATAAACCAGGGCTACTGGTTTGATAGGTGCGTCATAGTGGATAAACCAGGGCTACTGGTTTGATAGGTGAGTCATAGTGGATAGACCAGGGCTACTGGTTTGATAGGTGAGTCATAGTGGATAGACCAGGGCTACTGGTTTGATAGGTGAGTCATAGTGGATAGTCCAGGGCTACTGGTTTGATAGGTGAGTCATAGTGGATAGTCCAGGGCTACTGGTTTGATAGGTGAGTCATAGTGGATAAACCAGGGCTACTGGTTTGATAGGTGAGTCATAGTGGATAAACCAGGGCTACTGGTTTGATAGGTGAGTCATAGTGGATAGACCAGGGCTACTGGTTTGAAAGGTGAGTCATAGTGGATAGTCCAGGGCTACTGGTTTGATAGGTGAGTCATAGTGGATAGGCCATGGTTAATGGTTTGATAGGTGAGTCATAGTGGATAAACCAGGGCTACTGGTTTGATAGGTGAGTCATAGTGGATAGACCTGGGTTACTGGTTTGATAGGGGAGTCATAGTGGATAGACCATGGCTACTGGTTTTATAGGTGAGTCATAGTGGATAGACCTGGGTTACTGGTTTGATAGGGGAGTCATAGTGGATAGTCCAGGGCTACTGGTTTGATAGGTGAGTCATAGTGGATAGACCAGGGCTACTGGTTTGAAAGGTGAGTCATAGTGGATAAACCAGGGCTACTGGTTTGATAGGTGAGTCATAGTGGATAGTCCAGGGCTACTGGTTTGATAGGTGAGTCATAGTGGATAGTCCAGGGCTACTGGTTTGATAGGTGAGTCATAGTGGATAAACCAGGGCTACTGGTTTCATAGGTGAGTCATAGTGGATAGACCAGGGCTACTGGTTTGATAGGTGAGTCATAGTGGATAGTCCAGGGCTACTGGTTTGATAGGTGAGTCATAGTGGATAAACCAGGGCTACTGGTTTCATAGGTGAGTTATAGTGGATAGACCTGGGTTACTGGTTTGATAGGGGAGTCATAGTGGATAGACCAGGGCTACTGGTTTGATAGGTGAGTCATAGTGGATAGTCCAGGGCTACTGGTTTGATAGGTGAGTCATAGTGGATAGTCCAGGGCTACTGGTTTGATAGGTGAGTCATAGTGGATAAACCAGGGCTACTGGTTTCATAGGTGAGTTATAGTGGATAGACCTGGGTTACTGGTTTGATAGGGGAGTCATAGTGGATAGACCAGGGCTACTGGTTTGATAGGTGAGTCATAGTGGATAGTCCAGGGCTACTGGTTTGATAGGTGAGTCATAGTGGATAAACCAGGGCTACTGGTTTGATAGGTGAGTTATAGTGGATAGACCAGGGCTACTGGTTTGATAGGTGAGTTATAGTGGATAGACCATGGCTACTGGTTTGAAAGGTGAGTCATAGTGGATAGTCCAGGGCTACTGGTTTGATAGGGGAGTCATAGTGGATAGACCAGGGCTACTGGTTTGATAGGTGAGTCATAGTGGATAGTCCAGGGCTACTGGTTTGATAGGTGAGTCATAGTGGATAAACCAGGGCTACTGGTTTGATAGGTGAGTTATAGTGGATAGACCAGGGCTACTGGTTTGATAGGTGAGTTATAGTGGATAGACCATGGCTACTGGTTTGAAAGGTGAGTCATAGTGGATAGTCCAGGGCTACTGGTTTGATAGGGGAGTCATAGTGGATAGACCAGGGCTACTGGTTTGATAGGTGAGTCATAGTGGATAGTCCAGGGCTACTGGTTTGATAGGTGAGTCATAGTGGATAAACCAGGGCTACTGGTTTGATAGGTGAGTCACTGTAATCTATGTGCATTATATGTTCTTGGATGATGTTATTAATAACAAAGATAGGTTTATACTGTGCAAACACTAAAGATCTTTTATAAAAGGGGCTACTGTGCAAATTTAGTATGTTTTGGGCAAAGAAACATACTAGATTCCTTCTTTTTTGGGTTGATGGTTTGAATATGATTTCGTTTAAACTAGTATTTATGCCCCTTATTGAATAAGAAGGGGTATATTGTTTTGCTGAATGTCGGTCTGTCTGTCTGTTGGTCGGTCTGTCCTTTGACCAGTTCGTTTCCAATCAATAACTTGTCAACAGATTGACCAATTTGCTTGATACTTTAGATATATATTGTCCTTGAACAGCAGATGCCACTATTGAAATTGGGGTAACTAGGTCAAAGGTCAAGGTCACTTTCACAATAAGTGTGAAAAATGTTTCCGATCAATTACTCGTCAATGAATAGACCGATTGGCTTGATACTTCACATGTGCATTTGCCTTTGACAGTAGATGACCCCTATTGAAATTTGGGTCATTAGATCAAAGGTCAAGATCACTGTCACAATAAGTGAACATTGTTTCCGATCAATAACTCCTTAACTAATTGACCAATTGGCTTGGTACTTTACATGTGCATTGGCTTTTGACAGTAGATGACCCCTTTTGAAATTGTGGTCACTAGGTCAAAGGTCAAGGTCACTGTGACATTAAGAGTTAAATTGGTTTCCAATTGATATGTCATCAAAGGATTGAGTGATGGGTGTCAAGGCCCTGTTTTTGAATGCATCTGTCTCTGACCGCGGAGCACTTTTTTGTTGGGGAGGGGTTGATGATTCAAGGATTCCATTTGTTTGATTAAAGAAAACAAATAAATTATTTTGTCTTTTTGCAATTAGAAACATCTTTAAGAATAAAAAATCAAACTTTTTTAAGTACAACCAAAAACACACAAATGCAGATATTATTCACCAAATCTTGGTCTTCATCCACCAGGAAGGACACCAGTATTCTAAATCTGGTAGACATCAGCATGTTGTGCGCTATGGGGCCACCAGGTGGGGGTAGGAACAACGTCACGCCACGATTCCTCCGCCATTTCAATGTCATCGGCATGCTTTCTTTCGATGAGGAAACCATGAAAAACATATTTGCGCCAATTGTCGACTGGCACTTCCGAACATTTGAAAATAACCACAGAAAATGGTCAAGGGTAAATACAAAATTACTATCAAAAATCAAAGAGAATTTCCAATTGTTCATGGATATCTGTATTTGGTCTTTAGTAGATACTCAAACTACAGAGATGCTAATTGAAAAGAAAGTGAAAATTATTATAAACATTTACATAAAAATTCACATAAATTTGTGTTGATAACTGGGTCAAATCACACTAAATGTCAACACAAAAATAATTATGAAAAGGTACTATACATTTAACAATGGGCTATTTTCCCCTAGTATCTCTGTTTAAGATTGGTAATGCCTCAAAAAAAAAGACAACTGAAAGATTCCAAGGTTTTAAAGTCATTTCATGAAATGAATCAAAATTACAAAGATATTTGTTGATGCTAAGTGTTTATGGTTATTTTAAAATCCCATTATTATAACTGCATTGTAAGAAGGTTTCCAGAAGAGTTATAAAATGGTAAAATGTCACAAATGAAATGCATGAGTCATTTTTTTGTTGTTGCAGATAATTGTGACTGCTACCCTGGAGATATACCAGAAGGCAATCAAGAACTTCCTGCCTACCCCCTCCCGCTCTCACTATGTCTTCAATCTGAGAGACTTTGCCAGGGTGGTTCAGGTATGTTAAATAACCCTTTTAGCGCTGGAACCAAATTTTAAAGGCCTTTGAAAACAGTTTGGATCCTGATCAGACGCCACAAAATGTGGCGTCTGATCAGGATCCAAACTGTTTGCTATTCTGATACTGTGGTCTTTGAAAACAATCGGAGAAAATGCTACTTTTGGAAATTCAGCAGACAACATTTTAGCAGACGACAAATTTCACAGCATGCAGAGAGTTAACTCTTTCCAACTCAAAAGCAAAGTGAAAAGGACTAATTGCAAACAGCATAAAACCAGAAGAGACTGTGCAGAACTCACAGTCTGTAATTGTTTTATGCTGTTTGCTGCTCATCAGTACCTTATGATAGGAAATGAAGCCTTTAAAACTTGAAACTAGTAAGAAATGTCTTAAATTTTATTATATTGTCTAAGGCACTGCAAACACAGTGGGTATCTGTGTGCTGAAGGGTTATATGTTGGGGATGCTTTTGGGAAAAGCTTTTAATACTTGTTGTATTATATTCCCATAAGGGAAGGGATAAATTAGAGTCACTTTTTCAAGTGGTGTTTTTGTCGGTCCGTTGGTTCACATAAAATGTTTATTCATTTTTGCAATTTACCTCTACAGTTCGTAAATGATAAAATTGAAACTTCAATATGTCATCAGTTTAGATGTCCAATACTTGTTTTATATGGATTGGTTCACACATTCTTGCTGTTGAGGGTAGCTGAAAAAGTTATGAACAACTATTGAATAAAGGAACAATGGCTGAAATATTGAAGAGTAGTAAATAATTCTCTTAAATGGTTAAATGTTTCCACACACCTCATACCCGACTGATAGTAAGCTTGACGACTTTCCCCCACAGGGCGTGTTACTGCTGAAGGCTGAGGTGATAGCAGAAGGCCAGGAGGGCTCACAGAAGATCATTCGTCTCTGGATCCATGAGGTCTACCGGGTCTTCTATGACAGGCTTGTTGACGAAGTGGACAGAGACCTGTTCTTCAATATGGTCAAGGTAATTATCAATGGATCGCTAACAAAATATTCTTTTATTTCATATTAGAAAATGTTATTTGTTTGGTCCTCTACCAATGTCCTGGTGTGGTATGCGTATGTTTCTCTTTCTGGGAATTGTGGGCTTAATGCATGTGCGTAAAGTGTTGTCCCAGATAAACTTGTGCAGTCTGCACAGACTTATCAGAGACAAGACTTTCCCCTTTTATGGAATTTTTTGTTCAAAAGAAGTGTCTTTTAAATCAAAATCCTGTCTAGGCGGAATGTGTCAACCATGATTAGCCTATGTAGAATGCACAGCCTGTGCAGACTGCACAGGCTTATCTGGGACAATATTTTATGCACATACATTAAGCCCAGTTTTCACAGAATGCTCATATAGTGATTGTCATATTCTTCATTCGGTCAGACCCTGGACACAAACTTGTCTGAAGCTGAACTCTTAAATGATTTTTTGCTTGTGACATGAAGTTGTGCTTGTGCAATTTCTGTTAGCTTTACCTTTTATTTTAACATAAATTTATTATGAAATGCTTATTGGAACTTGATAATGTTAAGACATGTGGTGTCGGGTGTATTTGTCATGTAGTCTGTAACTGGTGTTCTCAAATCATTCACTGAGTTGATGTTCATAAATTCTTATATCAGAACTGTTCTCTGATATAAGTTATTTCTGGATATGTTATTTGTAAAATTAACTTTTGCAATATTTTGTTTATATATTTAACTTAAACTGTGACTGTATTATTTGTTAAGATTAATTTTCTTTTTTTATCATTTACAAATAAACTTGAAGCATATCATTTTTAAACATTGTAAATTATTCTTGAAAGAGTAATTTTCGGACATAATTTTCAAAACATTTTTTGCTTTATCAGTTGTGTGTGGAGGGCCAGTTCAAGGAGAAGATGAATGCCCTGTTTTCCCATATCACGGGTGATCCCAAGGCGGAGACGACGGACGACAACATCCGCAGCCTTATGTTTGGAGACTACCTCAGCAAGGGCAAAACCGAGAAGCTCTACGACGAGATAGAAAAACTAGATGAGCTGAGAGAGGTGTGTAAGGAGTCTATATGAGCCTCACTTTGGGAAAACGGGGCTTAATGCATTTATGAATAGAGTATCGTGGGAAAATGGGGCTTAATGCATGTATATATATAGAGTATCGTCCCAGATAAACAGGGCTTAATGCATGTATGTATAGATTATCGTCCCATATAAATCTGTGCAGTCTGAATTTTTGCATAGAAACCATAAAGCAGAAAGTGTTGTCCCTGATTACCCTGTGCAGACTGCTTGGGCTAATGTGGGATGACACTTTAAGCCCCATATTTCCAGAACCTGACTAATTTTATGTTATTCCTTAGTCCACTATTTCCAAAATATCACCCCGTCATATAAACTTGGTGTTTATTATTTTCAACATTGTTGAACACAGCAAATGCACACAAAGTATGGTGTTGCTTTAAAGCCATTTTGTTTGGTTTTCTTTCAAAAAGTCAGAACAATATGGACATAAATGGATTATTAGAGTACTTGGTACCTGTAAGTGCGGGAAACAAATAAGTTTGAGTTTATTTTCTAGTTAAATAATTTTATTTTTTAATCCGACCCAAACCAAGAATACTTTATGCGTATAAGTGTAGAAATAATACGATATGAACTATAAAATCCCCCAAGATTTCTATGTTGCATCAGCTGACATGGCAGCTCCAGACATGACTGCGTAGATGCATAAGACCTATTTTTGCACAACGTGGCTTATATTTTTGCGGCTCATGTCCAGACTATAGAGCACTGCCTGGAAGACTACAACATGATGAGTAAGGCCCCCATGGATCTCGTCATGTTCAGATTCGCCATTGAACACATCTCCAGGATTAGCCGTGTCCTCAAGCAGCCCAACGGACATTGCCTCCTTGTTGGTATGGATACACTTAGGCACAGGCTATTAAAAATAATAAAATAAAATATTTGAAGTTAAAAAAAAGTATCAAATTTTATACTAAAAGACTTTGCCTCCTAGTTGGTAGGAATAGACTTTAGCAAACAAAATAAGGCATATTATTTTCAATTAAATATTTGAGTAATTTAATGAAGTATGTAACTTTATACTTATATTTGCTTTCTTGTATTTAATAAAATTATTTGAAAAATACAACGTAATACTTGTATTTGCTTTCTTGGATATTGTTGGTAGGAATAGATATTAACATTTAAAAATAAAGACGAATAATATTTCAAAATTGCATCTGAAAAAAAATGCTACATTTTTTAGCTTGTACCTGGTTTTTTATAATTTTATTTGGTTTCAAATATATCAAATGAAATAGTAGACATCAAGAATACAAAGGCATTTTAAATTACCTGGTTTTAGAAAACCTTTTAACAGTTCACTTTTAAGCACCCCACTGATTCCATTGATTGTCATTATGTTTTCTCCCCCTACTCAGGTATTGGAGGCAGCGGACGTCAGAGCGCAACCAGGCTGGCTGCCTTCATGTCCGACTTTGAGCTCTTCTCCATAGAGATCACAAAGAACTACAACATGCCAGAGTGGCGGGATGACCTCCGTAAGATGATCAGGAAAGCCGGTGACGAGGGCATATCGGTCGTCTTCTTATTTGGGGATCATCAGATCAAGGTAGGCTAAATATTGATAGTTTGAACCTTCCACTGGGTAAACCTGATGTAATGCATGTGCGTAAAGTGTAGTTGCTGATTAGCCTGTGCATTCCGCATAGGCTTATCAGAAACGACACTTTCCGTTTTTGGAATTGATTGTCAAAAGCAAGCCTCTTCTAAACGAAAATCCACTTTAAGCGGAAAGCATCGTCCCTGATTAGCCTGTGCAGGCTGCACAGGCTAATGTGGGACTACACTTTACGAACATGCATTAAGCCTGGTTTTCTCAGAGCAAGGCTCATTTTAAAGCAAGCTAGGGTAAAAAAATGAAAAGACACCCTGACCATACTTAAGACTATGTGTTCTATCTAATACATTTAACTAATGAAATGATTGCTCAAGGGATACTAGCATTCTCATTTGCCAATGTTTTAGTCAGAGGTCTAGAGCTTGGTGATGTATAGCAATCATAATTTTTGAAATCCATACATGTTGTCCCCTACCGGTGAAACCGGCGGGGACTTATGGTTTGCACTCCGTATGTCAGTCAGTCTGTCAGTCAGTCCATCACACTTTTCTGGATCCTGCGATAACTTTAAAAGTTCTTAATATTTTTTCATGAAACTTGAATCATGGATAGATGACAATATGGAGATTATGCACATCATTTCATTTTGTTCCTACGCCAAAAATTCTGGTTGCTATTGCAAAAAAAAAATGACTGACAATGGTGGGGTTTCACCGGTAGGGGACCATATTGCTTGGCAATCTCTTGTTAGATTTAGGATTTGTGCATTAATTTTTTTTTACAAAACTCCACTTGATTGTAGCTTACTTCTTGACCTCTGTATTTTAGGATGAGACATTCTTGGAAGATGTGAACATGATACTCAATACAGGGGACATCCCAAACCTGTATGACAATGAGGAGAGACTGGAAATCATTGAAAAGGTGAGACATTTGAGACCCTGCCTGAAATCATTGAAATCTTTGAAAAGGTGAGACATTTGAGACCCTGCCTGAAATCATTGAAATCATTGAAAAGGTGAGACATTTGAGACACTGACTGAAATCATTGAAAAGGTGAGACATTTGAGATTTTGACTGAAATCATTGAAAATATGAGACATTTGAGACCCTGACTGAAATCATTGAAAAGGTGAGATATTGAGACACTGACTGAAATCATTGAAAAGGTGAGAAATTGAGACCCTGCCTGAAATCATTGAAATCATTGAAAAGGTGAGACATTTGAGACCCTGCCTGAAATCATTGAAAAGGTGAGACATTTGAGACACTGACTGAAATCAAAGAAAAGGTTAGACGTTTGAGACACTGACTGAACTCATTGAAAAGGTGAGACATTTAAGACCCTGCCTGAAATCATTGAAAAGGTGAGACATTTGAGACACTGACTGAACTCATTGAAAAGGTGAGACATTTGAGATTCTGACTGAAATCATTGAAAAGGTGAGACATTTGAGACCCTGACTGAAATCATTGAAAATGTGAGACATTTAAGACCCTGACTGAAATCATTGAAAAGGTGAGACATTTAAGACCCTGACTGAAATCATTGAAAAGGTGAGACATTTCATTTGAGACACTGACTGAACACTTGCATTCTGTGCACATGTTAAATATGCTTTCTTAGACATTACTTACATATGAAGATGCCAGGTGGAATTTTAAAAGAAACATTATAGTTAAAAAACAACAGACTTAAAGTCTATATCTACATGTAGAAGTATGATTAAAAATGTTTTTATGAAAATTGTTTATCATCTTCATGAAGTATGTCCTACATTTTTTAAGTAATTTGCATGTTCCGTTGCACTGTTGGTGCCAAATTTTCCAATTCATATTTTGCTTCCTCCATACCAATTTTTTCCGTTAGATACCCTTTATGACTTGTATTTATTGGTTTAATGTCGCTCACTTTCCAGCCATATCAGCAAAAAAGTGATAAGCGTTTGTTTTGTAAATATATGTGCTCTTTATCTCGACTTTACTCGCTGCAAATTTTCTTAGCGGGAGCTGTAATTTTGTGACCCACTAATAAATTTTGCAGCGATTTAGATACGGAGCGAATATTAACACGATATAAACGCTAATAATTGATGTCACAAATTTGTTTTTCACATGATAACTCCGTCTGTTGTTTATTGACAACTTTGCCAGGGAAAATTGTAAGGTTAAATGCTAGAATGCAATCTTCCTTATTAACTTCACATAAAAAAATAAGAAGAAATGGAGTATTCTACAATTTTTATTGTCTCTTGCTGCAGATGCAAACAGTTTGCCAGAATGAGAATTCACAGATTGAAAGGACCCCCCTGAACATGTACAACAAATTTGTTGAGAGAGTGCGCCGAAACCTGCATGTTGTTCTAGCGTTTTCACCCATAGGAGACGCCTTCAGAAACAGAATCCGAATGTTCCCTTCTCTGATCAATTGTTGCACGATAGACTGGTTCAAGGTATTGCATAAAATATTTGTTTGCCAGCAAATAAATCTGGAAAGTTAGGTTGATACAAGAACAGCATATAGTAATGGTCTATGTGTGGCTGGGGTGTTTTTTTCTGTCTCGCTATCTGTCTGTTCAGATTTTGTTTCAACTCTAAAGCTTTTTTTAATCCCAGGATTTAACATTTTTCTCTACTATCAGACAGTGTGTTCTGTACAAAATGGTTGATCCAAGAAAGACATTCTCCGCTGTTATGTTTCTTTTAATATTATTAAAGAATTTTTCTAAACAGCAATATTAAGCCCTGTTTTTCAGATCAGGCTCAATTTTAAATTGTACATTTAAGGTGTATTTTTCGTTTAAAAGAAGTCTCCTGCGAAAGTCCATTTTTGGCAAAAAAAGTATCTGGGACAACACTTTGAGCACATGCATTCAGCCCCTTTTTTGCAAAACGAGGCTCAATTTAATGTTGTACATTTAAGGCTTGGCCCGAGGATGCATTGGAGCTGGTTGCCAACAAGTTCCTTGACGATGTAGAGATGACCAACGAAGTGCGCAACGAGACTGTTGTCATGTGCAAACACTTTCACGAGAGCGTCAGGGCCCTCTCTGAAAAGTGAGTCACTAAAAATATCCTATCAGACCCAGGAAACAGTATTCCCACTTTTGGCAAATACCTTTGATTGTTCTTTGGGTTTGTTTTGGTATTTAAGCCAGTTTAGGTATTTGACTTTTCCCTCGGTCAGTAGGTGTGTTTGTTGTTGCAACCTGAAACTTATTTGTTAGACTATTCTTTAACTACTGGGTGCATCTCATTGTTGAATGACCTTAATGTGTAGATGATCTTATGGCCTTTAATAATCACCTTTTTTGTTTGTTTTTAAAATGTCTTTAATTACTGGGGACATCTTGCTAAAAATTTCACAGTTGAATGACTAAATGTGTAGGTGATTGGGGATAAAAGTATTTTTTATTTCAAGTAGGTTTTTTGGCAGAATCATGATCCTTCATCTTTGTACAAACAATTGCTGTTGGGGCATCATTGTCCGTGAGACACTTCATGTATACTTGATCAGGAAAATATTGTATGCTTGTTGTCCCCTACCGGTTTCACCCGAGGGGACTTATGATTTGCGCTCTGTGTGTCCATTAGTCCGTGAGTCTGTGAGTCTGTCACACTATTCTGAATCCTGCGATAACATTAAAAGTTCTTAATATTTTTTCTTGAACCTTGAAACATGGATAGATGGCAATATGGACATTATGCATGTCATTTCATTTTGTTCCTGCGTCAAAAATTCTGGTTGCTATGGCAACAAATAAAAATATATATATATTTCTGACAATGGTGTAGCCGGTAGGGGACATATATTGCTTGGCAATAGTCTTGTTTTGTATAGGTTTTATTTTTTGATTGCAACCTAAGTGAATAAATTTCAGTAGTTTTAATGTCATTACATCAAAATGATTAAGTAATTTCACAGTTAAAACTTTGGCATAGTGGGTGCTCCTTTTTGTTTACAGAATTAAGTCATACGGCCATTTATTTGTCTCCACTTTAGAATAAATGCTTTTTGTTTGTGTCAAAACATGTGTTGTGGACGCACCATTTTGTGTGGCACATTTATGGTAATACATGTACTGTACTACAAAAATATTTAATGATTATTTCAGATTGTTTTTTAATTTTAAATGGCAATCTATTTTAACTTTTCTCAGAATTTTCAATGTAATGACATTAAAACAATGGTTCAAGTTCACAGTTAAAACTCTGGCATTGTTGACGCTCCTTTTTGTTTACTCTTTTAAATTTAGAAAAACATCGGATACCAATTGGCTCTTGCTTTTATTTTTTTCAATACTTCATATCTTAGCTTTAACTTAAATGTTTTCTTACCAAAGCAGCTGTTAAAAATAACCCAGTTTTCGACTTTTATTCCCATTCAGGTACTACAACACAATGAGGCGACGTAACTATGTGACCCCGACATCATACCTGGAGCTGATTAAGACATTCAAGAATCTGCTCAAGAAGAAGCGTATGGAGATATTGACCTTGAAGAACCGATACCAGGTTGGACTGGAGAAACTGGACTTCTCAGAACAACAGGTAATGTATGAGCCTTGTTCTGGGAAAACTGGGCTTAATGCATGTGCGTAAAGTGTTGTCCCAGATTTGCCTATGCACAGGCTTATCAAGGACCACACTTTCCCCCTTGATTGGATATTTTTTTAAGAAGAGACTTTTTTTAATAAAAAGAAGACATTTTAGCGGAGTGTTGTCCCTGATTGGCTTGTGTTGACTACAGGGCAGAGTGTTGTCCCTGATTGGCTTGTGTGGACTACAGGGCAGAGTGTTGTCCCTGATTGGCTTGTGTGGACTACAGGGCGGAGTGTTGTCCCTGATTGGCTTGTGTGGACTACAGGGCGGAGTGTTGTCCCTGATTGGCTTGTGTGGGGTACAGGCTTATCTGGGCAATACTTTACTCACATACATTAAGCCCTGTTTTCCTAGAACAAGATTAAGATGATATTGATTTTTTATTCAATCTTTATTTCCCCGGATTCTTCTGGTAACAAGAATTGTTTAGCAATTGGCCTGTCCATTCTTTTGTCTGTCTGTCTCTCCGTACAAGCTTGATCCTAAATGTTTTGTTAAACATCAACAAGGCTGCCTGCAAAGCTTTGATAATTGCATCAATGTTATCTATGAATACACTCAACACACCCATATCACCTTACTTTATTTTGGCCATGACATTCTGACATCGACCAACGTTTCCATTGTAGATCAACATCATGCAGAAGGAGCTCATAGAGCTGCAGCCACAGCTGATCCAGACAAGCAAGGAGACAGAGGAGCTCATCCTTGTCATCGAACGTGAGAGCATCGAGGTGCAGGAGGTCAAGCAGGTTGTGGAGGTGGACGAGGCCGCAGCAACCAAGGCCGCAAACGAGTCACACGCCATCAAGGTCAGGGTCGCAGTTTGAACTCGATAAATTGTGGGATCTTAGCTTGATGTGAGCTGGGAAAGCCAGCTTTAATGCATGTGCTTAAAGTGTCGTCCAAGATTAGCCTGTGCAGTCTACATAGGCTAAACAGGAATTACACTTCTGCCTACACTGGATTTACATTTAGAAGAGACCTTCTTTAACCCTTTCAGTGCGGGAACCAAATTTTGAAGGCCTTTGCAAACAGTTTGGATCCAGATGAGACGCCACAGAACGTGGCGTCTCATCAGGATCCAAACTGTTTGCTATTCTGATAGTATTCTTTGAAAAAAAAAATTGAATAAAATGCTAATTTTACAAATTCATCAGACAACATTTTAGCAGACGACCAATTTATCGGCATGCAAAGGGTTAAACAAAAAATTACTTGAAGGCGTAAAGTGTTGTCCCTGATCAGCCAGTTTGAACCGCACATCCTAATCTGGGATGACACTTAACGTTCATGTATTAAGCCCAGTTGTCCCAGATGGAGGCTTATATAAATTGCCAATCATTTTGTGGTTTTGTCATTTGCTGTGCTTGGGTACTGGTATTTATTTTGAGTTAGCAACAATAAGTTAGATTTTAAGTCTAAACTGCATGGGATTTTTTTTTCGAAAGTAAGGCCAATACATGTTTTCTTTCACCTAAAAGGTTACACAGAGGTATTTTGGGGGCATTAACCCTTACAGTGCGGGAACCGAGTTGTGAAGGCCTTTGCAAACAGTTTGGATCCAGATGAGACGCCACAGAACGTGGCGTCTCATCTGGATCCAAACTGTTTGCTATTCTGATAGTATTCTTTGAAAAAAATCGAAGAAAATGCTAATTTTAGAAATTCAGCAGACGACATTTTAGCAGAAGACAAATTACCCAGCATGCAAAGGGTTAATGTCAGTAGCATTATCTGACAGTTCATGGAGACAATTTTAGGCAATCACTCTGAAGCTGAAGAATCTTAAAATGAAGGTTTAGTCATTTTGTTCGCAAATGCTTTAGTAGTAATCAGGTATACCATATCAGACAACACACCTCACTTGCTGAATTCCACTTCTGATCAGTTTATAAAGCACTGTCTGAATGTTATAGTGATGTGATGTATATGCTGTTCTGCTTGCAATTGAGAGGTCCCTGATCTCCACACTGGGGCATTATCAAAATTTCACCCAATTACATTAAGGATTTTTATATAGAAGAAGGCTATTGTCAAAGCTAGGACATGTTTCAATTACAATAACAAAGATAAATCTTTTACCAATGTTTATTAGTATTAAGTTTTCTTCAATTGATCAACATACACTAAATTCATGTTTTCTTCAATTGATCAACATACACTAAATTCATGTTTTCTTCAATTGATCAACATACACTAAATTCATGTTTTCTTCAATTGATCAACATACACTAAATTCATGTTTTCTTCAATTGATCAACATACACTAAATTCATGTTTTCATCTTAAGGTCATGTTCTCTCTTCCTCAGGTTGAATGTCAAGAAAAACTGGACATTGCAATGCCGGCTATGAACGCGGCTATCGCAGCCCTGGACACCCTCAAACAGAACGACATCAGCCTGGTGAAGGCGATGACAAGCCCACCAGCCGGTGTGAGGCTTGTAATGGAAGCCGTCTGCATCATGAAGGGCAAGGGGCCTGAGAAGAGACCAGACCCCAACGGCAAGATGGTGGAAGACTATTGGCCGGTTGCCAAAAAGGTACTGTGTTTGTTTTTAAAACAAGAGCATTATAATGTTAGATCACCATTCGTTTGGCTTCATATTAGCTGAAGATCTGAAAATGAGTGAGTCAAGCACCATTTAAATGCAAACAATTTAATTTCCTCCACCAATTTTTTGGAGGGTTATGGTCATTTGAAGTGTTTAAAGTGATGGTTGTATTAATGTAAATTTAATAAATTGTTGCAAAATTATGTGTACCAAAACATGAAAATGTCAGTTATTCCTAAAGATAGTGTCTAAAACCATGTTTTTATGTGATTCATTGAATTTATAAGTTTGATAGTGATCCATTCTCTAAGCTAGACATATGTAAGTCTTATGCATAATGGAGTCTGACTTAAGTACTTGCATACATGTTGACACTTCTTTTTACCTATAATATGTTTCATGCCAAAATGGGTCTAATGCCATATATGGCCAGAGGAGCTCTAGCTCAGCCTGCATATCCACACAGTGTGGTCAGAAGCTACACTGTCTGCTGTAAAGTCATGCAAGGTTTCACAGTCTCATTAGTGGAGAGCTTAGCTTGTGATCAATCAGAGCAAATGCGCAGGCTGGTCTGGACCAACGAAGGCCGCATATTAAATAAGACTCTGTATATTATCTTCAGATGCTTGGAGACCTCAAATTCCTTGAAAGTCTGAAAGAATACGACAAAGACAACATTCCAGCGCATATCATGAAGAAGATTCGCGCTAACTATATCAATAACGTTGACTTTGATCCTGCTTTGATCAAGAACGCTTCATCAGCCTGCGAGGGCCTGTGCAAGTGGGTGCGTGCCATTGATGTTTACGACGGCGTTGCCAAGGTAGTAGCGCCTAAGAAGGAGAGTTTGTCAAAGGCAGAGGCGGAGTTAGCGGAGCAGATGGCCAAGTTAAATGAGAAGAGGGCAGAGCTGAAGGCAGTCACGGACAAACTGGAGAACCTGCAGAACAACCTACAGCGGAAACAGCAGGAGAAACAGGTAGGGGCAGTGGAAACAGCAGAAGAAACAGGTAGGGGCAGTGGAAACAGCTGGAGAAACAGGTAGGGGCAGTGGAAACAGAAGGAGAAACAGGTAGGGGCAGTGGAAACAGCAGGAGAAACAGTAAGGGGCAGTGGAAACAGCAGGAGAAACAGGTAGGGGCAGTGGAAACAGCAGGAGGAACAGGTAGGGGCAGTGGAAACAGCAGGAGAAACAGGTAGGGGCAGCAGAAACAGCAGGAGAAACAGGTAGGGGCAGCGGAAACAGCAGGAGAAACAGGTAGGGGCAGCAGAAACAACAGGAGAAACAGGTAGGGGCAGTGGAAACAGCAGGAGAAACAGGAAGGGGCAGTGGAAACAGCAGGAGAAACAGGTAGGGGCAGTGGAAACAGCAGGAGAAACAGGTAGGGGCAGTGGAAACAGCAGGAAAAACAGGTAGGGGCAGTGGAAAAAGCAGGAGAAACAGGTAGGGGCATTGACAGTTATATCAGAACAACCTGCAGCGGAAACAGCAGGAGAAACAGGTAGGAACATTGACAGTTATATCAGAACAACCTGCAGTGGAAACAGCAGGAGAAACAGGTAGGGGCATTGGCAGTTATATCAGAACAACATGCAGCGGAAACAGCAGGAGAAAAAGGTAGGTGCAGTGGAAACAGCAGGAGAAACAGGTAGGGGCAGCGGAAACAGCAGGAGAAACAGTTAGGGGCAGCGGAAACAGCAGGAGAAACAGGTAGGGGCAGTGGAAACAGCAGGAGAAACAGGTAGGGGCATTTACAGTTATATCAGAACACCCTGCATTGGAAACAGCAGGAGAAACAGGGAGGGGCATTGACAGTTATATCAGAACAACCTGCAGCGGAAACAGCCGGAGAAACAGGTAGGGGCATTGGCAGTTATATCAGAACAACCTGCAGTGGAAACAGCTGGAGAAACAGGTTGGGGCATTGACAGTTATATCAGAACAACATGCAGCAGAAACAGCAGGAGAAACAGGTAGGGGCATTGACAGTTATATCAGAACAACCTGCAGCGGAAACAGCAGGAGAAACAGGTAGGGGCATTGACAGTTATATCAGAACAACCTGCAGTGGAAACAGCAGGAGGAACAGGTAGGGGCATTGACAGTTATATCAGAACAACCTGCAGAGGAAACAGCAGGAGAAACTGTTAGGGGCATTGACAGTTATATCAGAACAACCTGCAGCGGAAACAGCAGGAGAAACAGGTAGGGGCATTGACAGTTATATCAGAACAACCTGCAGCGGAAACAGCAGGAGAAACTGGTAGGGGCATTGACAGTTATATCAGAACAATCTGCAGCGGAAACAGCAGGAGAAACAGGTAGGGGCAGTGGAAACAGCAGGAAAAACAGGTAGGGGCATTGACAGTTATATCAGAACAACCTGCAGTTGAAACAGCAGGAGAAACAGGTAGGGGCATTGACAGTTATATCAGAACAACCTGCAGTGGAAACAGCAGGAGAAACAGGTAGGGGCATTGACAGTAATATCAGAACAACCTGCAGTGGAAACAGCAGGAGAAACAGGTAGGGGCATTGACAGTTATATCAGAACAACCTGCAGCGGAAACAGCAGGAGAAACAGGTAGGGGCATTGATAGTTATATCAGATTCTACCACGGCACGTGCCTTGTTTTCTATACACAAAGAAGGAAAACTACCGTAGGTTATTACCCTGATATACCAATGGAGATAAGTATGACGTCACTTTGATTGTCCGCGCACTGTTTATGAATGAAGACTACGTCATTTGATTTTCATTGTTGTGTCGACGTCACGTTTTCGCGGAAAAGTGGAAGATGTTTGGTTAATATCTTTCTCATTTATAATCTTAAAATCGCAGTTAACTTATTCATGAAATCGTGGTAGAATCGAAATAATCAACATGTAAGCTTTGTTATTGCGGTAATAACCAACAGTATGTCATTCCGATGCTTGTTATCAAACCACTCGGGCTACGCCCTCGTGGTTTAATCCCTATGCATCGGAACTCCATACCTTTGGTTATTACTGCAATAACCAACGGTTACATGTCGATTATTTCTTAAACAACCTGCAGTGGAAACAGCAGGAGAAACAGGAAGGGGTGTTGACAGTTATAGCAAGTCAATATTCAAATACTCCTTGTTTTGGGAAATCTGGGCTTATAGCTTGTGCATGAAGTGTAGTTACAGACTAGCCTGTGCAGTCTGCGCAGGTGTGCAGTCTGCACAGGCTTTTCTGGGACAACACTTTTTGCCTAAACTGGATATTTGTTGAGAAGAGACTTTAACAGAAAAAATCCATAAAAGTGTCGTCCCTGAATAGACTGTGCAGACAAACATGTAAAAACAACATACATTTTAAAGACACAGCGATCAAAAATGGTAACATTAACTTAAAAAATGTTTAAATTTACACAAGGAAACAAAAAATTTATCTTTCATTGAAATGTTTTTTATTCTAACTCCATGTAACCCTGTGTATCCATGGCAATATTCAGATGCTGGAGGACAATATTGCCCTGACCAAGGTGAAGATAGAGAGAGCTGAGAAATTGATCAGTGGACTTGGAGGGGAAAAGGAGAGATGGACCAGGGTAGGCACATTGTAACTAAATTTTTGTTTTATTAAAGTCAGCCTCGTTTTTTTTTAATCTTTGCTTATTGCATGTGTTTGAAGTGTCTTCCCAGATTATCTTACGCATTCTGCACAGACTTATCCGAGAGAACACTTTCTGCCCATTTGGATTTTTGTTTAGAAGAGACTTTATAAACGAAAAAAAATCAATTAGTGGAAAGTGTCGTCCCTGATTAGCCTGTGCATTCTAGTTTTCCCAGATCTAGGCTCAAATAATTAAAGTAGGGTACGGACAAATCAATACAAAAACATTGGTGAACGTACTATCATTTTTCTGTTTATTATAAAAAATATGCTGATGTCTCAATCCAAAACTATGTGTCAATCAAAATATGTCTTACCAAAATACTCAATTAAAACCTTACACAAGTATGTCAATATAGGCTTTGCACAATCTAAAATCATACACAAGTATGTAAAGTAAAGCTATACACAATCGTGTAATAATGCACAATACGTTAAGCTAAAACAATAAACATTCATTAAAAAAAGCATAATGTAATAATTGTAGCATAAGCCCAACCCAAATATGTCAGCTTAACAATATAAAATAATGCAGCTACTGGTAGAGCATTATAAAAAAATTGTAAGGAATGAAAAAACACAATGATGTCAGCTTAATCAATTCACAATCATGTTAGCGTTAACGATAAATTACCATATTTGCTTAAACTTCATACAAACACATAAGCACAAACAATACATAGCCATTTCAGCTTACACAATAAACATGTCTGCTTTAACAATATAAAAGCATGTCATCTAAAACGATACATAACCATGTCAACTTAAACATAACATAACCATGTCAGCTAAAATATAATGACCATGTTAGCTTAAAAAATATACAAATACATCAGCTGAGACAAAACACAACCATATCAGTTTAGTCAATACATAAATATGTCATCTTAAACCATATACAAACACTTCAGATGAAACAATACA